>NC_069502.1:404054724-404359724 GCF_027579735.1 Bombina bombina
AGCCATAAGGCCCTTTGAATGCTCAATAGACGTGTAAAGAGATGTCACATCAACAACCATTAACCTATAGTTTGGTTTCCATTCAATGTTAGCAATTTTTTTGATAAATGAAGTGGTGTCTTGTATATAACTAGGAAGTTGACATACTAGAGGTTGTAGGAAAGTGTCAACGAGTTCAGACAATGCTTCGTTCAGGGACCCTATGCCAGCAATAATGGGTCTGCCTGGAGGGGAAAAAGAATTTTTGTGTAATTTGGGGAAATGATGAAAAATGGGAGTTACTGGATTGGATATTAATAATTTTTCTTCCACAGATTGAGTAATAATGTTATTATTACGGGCATATTTAATAATATTCCCAATCTCCCTCTGAAACTTGTTAGTAGGATCTTGTGTCAATTTTAGGTAAACATCTTTTTGACTTAGCTGCCTTTTGGCCTCTGCAATGTAGTCAGTTCTGTTAAGAACGACTACATTGCCGCCCTTGTCAGATGGCCTAATTACAATATTGTCATTCTGTGTAAGCTCCCTGAGAGCTGATTTCTCTTTATATGTTAGATTGTTACATTTTCTATTACCTTTATCTGTCACTTGTTTGTCTAGTTCACGTAATTTGATCTCTACCGTTTTTTGAAAAATATCAATCACTTTTGAACGTGTCTTAAAAGGATAGAATGTGCTTTTGTTTTTAATGTGTTTTAAAGATATGTCCCTCTCTTGTAAATTATCATCTTTAGTGTCCTCTCCTTCTTGTAAGAGAAGATCTAAATCTCTCAAGGTGTTAATTTCAGAAAAGTTAAGATCAGATATAGAACCTACATTATAAATTGCTGCATCATATTCTTTAGTTAAATCAGGTTCACTTTCTGCATTCCCATCCTTCTTGTAAAAATGCTTTTGTAATGTGATTTTTCTGGCAAATCTATTAACGTCTAAGATGGTTTCAAAAACATTGAAGTGATTGGAAGGCACAAAGTTGAGACCTTTAGACAACAAATCTATTTGTGCAGTAGTTAAATTTACAGAGGATAAATTAACAACATTTTTGTCATTTATGCATATTTCTTTCTCTCCTTTTGAGACCTGGTTGTATATACAGATCTCATTTTTTTCTTCTTCTGTGTTTCCCTTGGCTCTTTTGCCACGACCTCGACAGCCTCTGTGTGTTGTTTTTTTCTTACTTCCTGTGTGGCCAATTCCTGTCCGTTTTTTGACTGAGTAGAATTCTCACTGTAGTATTGGACATCAATTTCTTGGAAGACTGCTGCTACCTCTTCTTCTACTTCATTAACATCACCGTCAGAAGAGTCACATTCATATTCAGTGTCTGAGAATGTGACACTTTTCCCCTTTTTATTTCCTTTACCATTCATTTGTTTGTTCTTATTTTTGTTATTTCTTTTATATCCCTTTCTTAGTGTATCTTCTTGTGTCCATCTATACACTTGATTAGAGTCATAGTCCCTTTTGTCACGTATCATCTTTCTAGATTTGAATTGCCAGAGTTCTCTTTTAAACGTATTCATTTTTAATTCAAATTGTTTGTCGTATTTCTTAAAATCTGGGTCATGTTGATATTTCTTTAGTAATATCTGTGTATCCTTAATCTCTGTTATTAAAGCTGATCTTTGTTTTTCTTTATATGTCACCAGTAGCTCAATTAGGGCAAAAGAACATGAATCCAAAATGGAATTCCATTTTTCTATGAAATCAGGATCAGTTACAATAAATGAAGGAAACTTTCTGATACGTAGACCCCTGGGTATGCGCTTGTCTAATTTATATAGTTTGAAGGACTTGATGTCAAGATCTAATTTAATATCTTTTTTTCTGAGAGCGTCCATATCAAAAAATAGACTGTCCAAAGTGTGAGTGATTTCATTATATGTATCAGGTGTATCATCCTTAAAGTCACTCAACACATATGCATTTTCCATTTTGTCTGATTAAGTTCCTCTGTTTTAGGTAATCCTTACTGGTGATATATTATTGAATAAAAAATATGTATACTTTTAATCTATGTGCTTAAAGGCAGCAGATAAAGTAAATCCAACATTGACAGCTTTAAATGTGAGCAGGCCTAAATGATCTTATTGTGATGTTGTTGGCCCAATTTCTACAGAAAGCAGCAATAATATATATATATGCAGTGTTATCTGCTTTATTGAAAAAAGATTTTGGTGGCTTTGTTGCAACACAGACCCAATATATTCGAAATTGTTCTAGATACCTTGTTGGCTATAGTACGCGATTCTTTTAAGTACTATGTAAGCCTCCAAATACGTTAAAGCAAAAAACGGCAATCCTAGCCGCTTACAGACTTGTGGAAAGTGGTGAAAAAAAGTTATATAGAGTATGCTGGCTCAAGATATATAGTCAACAAGAAATGCCCGGTAGTTGAATGAAACATACAATCTGTTAAACCCACCTCGTCTTCAGCCGGTTACAAAAACATAAGAAAGTGTAGGTGGTGATATATTTGATACTATCGCATCACAGCATAAGAAATCAATTCCAAAGATCACTCACCTACTGACGCCAGTGATGGCTGCACATGTCACAGTGAAGCAGTACGGTACACAGTTCCAGGATAATCACTGTTAGGTGCGCTCCTCCTGAGCGTTCGTTGAGAAAGGATAACCCGGCACACAGGAGAGTGGGCGGGGGACACACCCCCTAAACGAATCCAAGCGCTTGGCTGCAAACTTCAGGCGTGTCTGCCACACACGCCACAGGCAAAGCCGAATACACCAATCCAAGGAGAGAAGTTGCGCTCAATCTTGAAATTTTCTTGAAGAAAAAAGGCACTCCAGGCACGTAGTAAAAAGTAAAAACAACTTTTATTCCAAAATAATTAAAAGAAGGACAAAGTAGTGTAGTCCAGCAAAGAGCCAGCAGTGACTCCAACAATCAGGTTGATGAGCTGATCCTCACGCAGACATGTTTCGTGCGTTTGCGCACTTGATCACTGCTTACCTGAGGATCAGCTCACTCACCTATTTATGACTAAGTTGATTACCAGAAATTTGCATATTTAAAACCTGATTGTGTACCTATATCCACAAGTCGGGCTACTTTAATTATAATACCGGTAGCTAGGAAAAAACATAAAAAGAGTGTACAAAGGGATAATATTGGAAATACATGACATGAGATAATCTGACCATTAATTTGAAAAGTGCGCAAACGCACGAAACATGTCTGCGTGAGGATCAGCTCATCAACCTGATTGTTGGAGTCACTGCTGGCTCTTTGCTGGACTACACTACTTTGTCCTTCTTTTAATTATTTTGGAATAAAAGTTGTTTTTACTTTTTACTACGTGCCTGGAGTGCCTTTTTTCTTCAAGAAAATTTCAAGATTGAGCGCAACTTCTCTCCTTGGATTGGTGTATTCGGCTTTGCCTGTGGCGTGTGTGGCAGACACGCCTGAAGTTTGCAGCCAAGCGCTTGGATTCGTTTAGGGGGTGTGTCCCCCGCCCACTCTCCTGTGTGCCGGGTTATCCTTTCTCAACGAACGCTCAGGAGGAGCGCACCTAACAGTGATTATCCTGGAACTGTGTACCGTACTGCTTCACTGTGACATGTGCAGCCATCACTGGCGTCAGTAGGTGAGTGATCTTTGGAATTGATTTCTTATGCTGTGATGCGATAGTATCAAATATATCACCACCTACACTTTCTTATGTTTTTGTAACCGGCTGAAGACGAGGTGGGTTTAACAGATTGTATGTTTCATTCAACTACCGGGCATTTCTTGTTGACTATATATCTTGAGCCAGCATACTCTATATAACTTTTTTTCACCACTTTCCACAAGTCTGTAAGCGGCTAGGATTGCCGTTTTTTGCTTTAACGTATTTGGAGGCTTACATAGTACTTAAAAGAATCGCGTACTATAGCCAACAAGGTATCTAGAACAATTTCGAATATATTGGGTCTGTGTTGCAACAAAGCCACCAAAATCTTTTTTCAATAAAGCAGATAACACTGCATATATATATATTATTGCTGCTTTCTGTAGAAATTGGGCCAACAACATCACAATAAGATCATTTAGGCCTGCTCACATTTAAAGCTGTCAATGTTGGATTTACTTTATCTGCTGCCTTTAAGCACATAGATTAAAAGTATACATATTTTTTATTCAATAATATATCACCAGTAAGGATTACCTAAAACAGAGGAACTTAATCAGACAAAATGGAAAATGCATATGTGTTGAGTGACTTTAAGGATGATACACCTGATACATATAATGAAATCACTCACACTTTGGACAGTCTATTTTTTGATATGGACGCTCTCAGAAAAAAAGATATTAAATTAGATCTTGACATCAAGTCCTTCAAACTATATAAATTAGACAAGCGCATACCCAGGGGTCTACGTATCAGAAAGTTTCCTTCATTTATTGTAACTGATCCTGATTTCATAGAAAAATGGAATTCCATTTTGGATTCATGTTCTTTTGCCCTAATTGAGCTACTGGTGACATATAAAGAAAAACAAAGATCAGCTTTAATAACAGAGATTAAGGATACACAGATATTACTAAAGAAATATCAACATGACCCAGATTTTAAGAAATACGACAAACAATTTGAATTAAAAATGAATACGTTTAAAAGAGAACTCTGGCAATTCAAATCTAGAAAGATGATACGTGACAAAAGGGACTATGACTCTAATCAAGTGTATAGATGGACACAAGAAGATACACTAAGAAAGGGATATAAAAGAAATAACAAAAATAAGAACAAACAAATGAATGGTAAAGGAAATAAAAAGGGGAAAAGTGTCACATTCTCAGACACTGAATATGAATGTGACTCTTCTGACGGTGATGTTAATGAAGTAGAAGAAGAGGCAGCAGCAGTCTTCCAAGAAATTGATGTCCAATACTACAGTGAGAATTCTACTCAGTCAAAAAACGGACAGGAATTGGCCACACAGGAAGTAAGAAAAAAACAACACACAGAGGCTGTCGAGGTCGTGGCAAAAGAGCCAAGGGAAACACAGAAGAAGAAAAAAATGAGATCTGTATATACAACCAGGTCTCAAAAGGAGAGAAAGAAATATGCATAAATGACAAAAATGTTGTTAATTTATCCTCTGTAAATTTAACTACTGCACAAATAGATTTGTTGTCTAAAGGTCTCAACTTTGTGCCTTCCAATCACTTCAATGTTTTTGAAACCATCTTAGACGTTAATAGATTTGCCAGAAAAATCACATTACAAAAGCATTTTTACAAGAAGGATGGGAATGCAGAAAGTGAACCTGATTTAACTAAAGAATATGATGCAGCAATTTATAATGTAGGTTCTATATCTGATCTTAACTTTTCTGAAATTAACACCTTGAGAGATTTAGATCTTCTCTTACAAGAAGGAGAGGACACTAAAGATGATAATTTACAAGAGAGGGACATATCTTTAAAACACATTAAAAACACGTTCAAAAGTGATTGATATTTTTCAAAAAACGGTAGAGATCAAATTACGTGAACTAGACAAACAAGTGACAGATAAAGGTAATAGAAAATGTAACAATCTAACATATAAAGAGAAATCAGCTCTCAGGGAGCTTACACAGAATGACAATATTGTAATTAGGCCATCTGACAAGGGCGGCAATGTAGTCGTTCTTAACAGAACTGACTACATTGCAGAGGCCAAAAGGCAGCTAAGTCAAAAAGATGTTTACCTAAAATTGACACAAGATCCTACTAACAAGTTTCAGAGGGAGATTGGGAATATTATTAAATATGCCCGTAATAATAACATTATTACTCAATCTGTGGAAGAAAAATTATTAATATCCAATCCAGTAACTCCCATTTTTCATCATTTCCCCAAATTACACAAAAATTCTTTTTCCCCTCCAGGCAGACCCATTATTGCTGGCATAGGGTCCCTGAACGAAGCATTGTCTGAACTCGTTGACACTTTCCTACAACCTCTAGTATGTCAACTTCCTAGTTATATACAAGACACCACTTCATTTATCAAAAAAATTGCTAACATTGAATGGAAACCAAACTATAGGTTAATGGTTGTTGATGTGACATCTCTTTACACGTCTATTGAGCATTCAAAGGGCCTTATGGCTATCAATTTTTTTGTTAATTCATCATATAACTTTGAAGAAGCAACTAAGGTCTTCTTGCTGAATGCAATTGAATACTTGCTTACCCACAATTTTTTCATGTTTCAAACTGATTATTATCTCCAGAGACGTGGGACTGCTATGGGGGCTAAATTTGCCCCCTCCTATGCCAACCTATTCATGGGTTGGTGGGAGCTGTCCCACGTCTTTGGAGATAGCAATCCATTCAAGGGATCGATTATCCAGTATTGTCGCTACATAGACAATCTGTTTTTCATCTTAGAATGTGACATAACTGAGGCAGATAGCTTTTGTAATTACCTCAACTGTAATCAATTAGGTATAGAATTCACAGGCACTCACAGCAATGAAAGTGTGAACTTTTTGGATCTCACTGTTCAAGGCGGTGAGACTGGATCTACTATCCAGACTAAAATGTACAGAAAGGAAACTGCAGGCAACACACTTTTAAAATTTGAATCATGTCATCCCCGGCATGTGTTAAGAGGCATACCCAAAGGGGAATATATTCGCATTAAAAGGAACTGCACCAGTGAAACAGAATATCACAAGCAGGCCAGTGAAGCCACTCAAAGATTCAAACAGCGAGGTTATCATGAGGGCCTATTATTAAAAGCTAAAGCAAGCGTCGATCAAATCCCAAGAACTGAGTTGCTTCAATATAAACACAACAAGTCAAAGACTAAAAAGAATGAAAATAATAAGATTAAATTTATAACTACCTTTAGTGTAGAATATAACAAAATATGTACAATCATTAAAGATTCTCTTCCTATTCTGTATTCAGACCCTACCATCAGAGAGATTTTAAAGTCTGGATGTGACTTCATTCCCAAAAGAGCTAAAACTCTTTCTAATCATTTATCCCCCTCTGATATCAAACCCAAGATAAACAGATGCTGGCTTAAACAAAGACAGGGATGTTTTAAATGCAGACGACACATCTGCAAAACTTGTAACTTTATACATGAGGGCGATAAATTTGTTTCAAGCACAACTAACACAGAGTATGATATCAGATATTTCATTAATTGTGCAACTACACATGTAGTCTATCTTCTCACATGTGATATTTGTAATATCCAATATACAGGAAAAACCAAGAGATCCCTCAAAGACAGATTCCTGCAACATCTTAGGTCAGTTGAGGATGAAGATAGTGATACCCCCATATCAAGACACTTTAAACTAATTCACAACTCAGATGTATCATCATTAAGAATACAGGGTATTGACCATATTACCAAGTGGAGAAGAGGTGGAAATAGAGAGTCATTACTCAATAAAAAGGAAATTTATTGGATGTTTAAATTACAGACTAGTGAACCAGAAGGATTAAACATTAGACGTGACCTAGATGTATTTATCTAATATATGTCTATCTAAAGTCTTATTAAATAACTTATATGTCACAGTAATGGCATGACACCTTTATTTTTCTTTGGCAGTGTGATTTTCCTTTTTTGTTACATAACTAACATATATACTAAGTCTAGATCTACTTGAAAAAAATGTGTTTAAATATATACAATTGTAACAGTTGGTATCCTAATAGTTTATCAGTTTGGCAATTTCAGGAAATTTAGCTCACATTATATATAGCAATTTTTCAAATTAATGGTCAGATTATCTCATGTCATGTATTTCCAATATTATCCCTTTGTACACTCTTTTTATGTTTTTTCCTAGCTACCGGTATTATAATTAAAGTAGCCCGACTTGTGGATATAGGTACACAATCAGGTTTTAAATATGCAAATTTCTGGTAATCAACTTAGTCATAAATAGGTGAGTGAGCTGATCCTCAGGTAAGCAGTGATCAAGTGCGCAAACGCACGAAACATGTCTGCGTGAGGATCAGCTCATCAACCTGATTGTTGGAGTCACTGCTGGCTCTTTGCTGGACTACACTACTTTGTCCTTCTTTTAATTATTTTGGAATAAAAGTTGTTTTTACTTTTTACTACGTGCCTGGAGTGCCTTTTTTCTTCAAGAAAATTTCAAGATTGAGCGCAACTTCTCTCCTTGGATTGGTGTATTCGGCTTTGCCTGTGGCGTGTGTGGCAGACACGCCTGAAGTTTGCAGCCAAGCGCTTGGATTCGTTTAGGGGGTGTGTCCCCCGCCCACTCTCCTGTGTGCCGGGTTATCCTTTCTCAACGAACGCTCAGGAGGAGCGCACCTAACAGTGATTATCCTGGAACTGTATATATATATATATATGTGTATATATATTTGTATATATATATATATGTGTGTGTGTGTATATATATATTTATATATATGTGTGTGTATATATATATATGTGTGTGTGTGTGTGTATGTATATATATATATATATATATATATTTTTTTATTTATATATATATATCTATATATCTATATATCTATATATATATATATATATATACATATATATATATATATATATATATATATATATACAGTATATATATACATTTATATATACACACAGTATATAGGAATATATATTTAATAATAAAAAATACTTTATTTTCTATGTGAAGAACATAGGAATAAAAAATGTGTAATGCGCATCAGGGTTTGTGATTTAGGTCTAATGGGTTAGCACATATGAAGAATTACAAATCTTACATTGCGTTATTAAAATATTACACAAAATATTTTAAAAAAATATTATTAAAAATTATTATAAATACTGTAAAAAATGCTAAATAAATCCATAGAATATATATTTTTATTTTTTTACAGTATCTATAATAATTTTTAATAATGGTAAATTTGTTATTAAATGTTTTTTTCACTATTTCCATTTAGTCTAATCCATTCTTATACATTGATACCATTGTGGTAAATCCAACTGACCGACTAAAACTTCAGCAACCTACAATTGTGTTCAAATCTTTTATTTTTGCACAAAACAGTGAGACAGCTGATACATATTTAATGATATTTATATTTTAACAGACTTAATAAACACCAGCATAAGACTATGATCATGCTACCGTGTCTATACAATGTAACCAAAATTCGTATTATTGCAATTTATAAAAGTGCATATTATTGCATATTATGGTTTTATATCTCAGTACTTATATTAAATAATGAGATAGAGAGAAGAGAGATAGATGTGTGTGTGTGTATATATATATAGTGTACAGCATTCAGGATGCATAGCAATACATTTAATACACTGTATTGGTTAAAAGGACATTAAAGGGATATAAAAAGTTTGATTAATTGTAATAAAAAGCACTAAGCAGTGGCTTATACTTAAAGGGACAGTCAGCACTAGAATTTTTGTTGTTTAAAAAGAAAGATAATCCCTTTATTACCCAATCCCCAGTTTTGCATATCCAACACTGTTATAGAAATACACTTTTTTCCTCTGTGATTACTTTGTATCTAAGCCTCTGCAGACTGTCCCCTTATTTCAGTTCTTTTGACAGACTTGCTTTTTAGCCAATCAGTGCTCACTCCTAGGCCACTTCACGCGCATGAGCTCAATGTTATCTATATGAAACACACTAACTAATGCCCTCTAGTGATCAAAATGCATTCAGATTAGAGGCAGTCTTCAAGGTCTAAGAAATTAGCATATGAACCTCCTAGAATTAGAATTCAACTAAGAATACCAAGAGAACAAAGCACAATTGGTGATAAAAGTAAATAGGAAAGTTGTTTAAAATTACATTCCCTATTTAAATCATGAAAGTTTTTTTTTTACTTGACTGTCCCTTTAATAGAAAGTATTGCTATATGTATTATTCATAATTTTAAAAGTATTTTACCTTTTTTTTCTTTTTGTTAAGGATCACTAAATACAGTAGATTAAAATAACTGACAAATACACAACTTAAACACAATTCAATAGCACTTTCTTTGAATTTGAAATGAGCAGTAGAATATGTTCTACCAAATTTCAAAGTTAATACAATTTTCCCTCCCCCTGTATCATGTGACAGCCATCATCCAATCACAAAATCCATTTTTGCACATGCTCAGTAGGAACTGAAACTTCAGAAAGTGTGCATTTAAAAATGTGCTTTTTAAATTGCATGCTTTATCAGTGCAAAATAACGTTCTGCCATGGACGGCCTGAGACGTTCATCGTGGTGAATACTGCAAACAAATAAAGGGACTTTCAACATTAAGTTTTTATATTTCATGACTGAAAGTCCCCTTTATTTGTTGCACTGGTAAATCCTAGCATTTCACAAACACTAGGATTTACTATCACTTTAAGTACTGACATTTTTATTATAGGCAGGGATACAACTGGTAAAAACACATACATTCCAGCTGCTAAAATAAATAATTTGGAACACATTAAATTAGAGGGAAAAAAATTACAATACACTGTCCTTTAATGTCAGAACTGAGCAATTCTCTCTCTTCTGATTAGTTAGTAAAATACTTTAAAGGGACAGTATACACTTATTTTCATATAACTGCATGTAATGGACACTACTATAAACAATAAGATGCACAGATACTGATATAAAAATCCAGTATAAAACTGTTTAAAAACTTACTTAGAAGCTCACAGTTTAGTTCTGTTGAAAAGGTAGCTGGAAAGCCCACTGCAAGTGGGAAATAAGACACTCCCCCCTCCCCCTTCTTTTGCATATGAAAAGACCCTTTACACAAGCAGGAGCAAGCTGGAGAAGGTAGCTGACGGTATTCTCCTAAAACTTTGGGGCTTGGTTAGGAGTCTGAAAATCAGAGCAATGTTATTTAAAAATAAGCAAAACTATACAATTTATAAAAAAAAAACTTTATGGGCTATATAAATAGATCATCTACAAAACATTTATGCAAAGAAAAAATGAGTGTATAATGTCCCTTTAAGAGGCAGATAATAACTTTTTTGTTCTGATTTAATATCAGTCACCAAATTACTTTTTGATAAGAAAGTGCTTTCTTAATCTTCAGATTAAAAAGACTAATCATTAAGGTGCACCTATACAGTACATCATTCAGTTTTAGATTGTGACTCTCATTTTGGGCAGACAACAGCTTCAAGAGTGAATACATTTCTTATGGTTTTTTAGCAAAGATCATGGCTCTAGGGCAGTGTTTCCCAACTCCAGGCCAGATATTTATTATATCTTAAACCTTTCAGTGCTGACGGCTCTGAGCCGTCACAGAGTTTCTCACTCTGGTGCTAATGACGGCTCAGAGCCGTCATGAGCACTCTCCCACCTTGAGGGAGATGTGGGGGCTCCTTACTGCTCCTACCCCGGCGATCGTGCCTGTAGAGTGACAGGCATCGCCGGGGCTTCACGTGAGGCGCGGTGACGTGGCGCGCAATTACGTGATGACATCACCGCGCAACTTTATTTATACTTAACAATGTTAAGTATAGGAGGAGGGGGCATGCTGCTTATAAGCCTGTATCTCAGGCATCTAAGCAGCTACAGACCCCCAAGACCCACTATTGTAATCGCCTAACCTTTCCAACAGTGTAAGTCTTGGGAGTCTGTAAAAAAAAATAAAAAAGTTAAAACAATTTTTTTTCAAAAAGAAAAAAAAGAAAAGATAATATTAGCACCCAGGTGGGAAATGGCTTAGCAGTTAAAGGGACACTGAACCCAAATTTTTTCTTTCGTAATTTAGATAGAGCATGCAATTTTAAGCAACTTTCTAATTTACTCCTACTATCAAATTTTCTGCATTCTCTTGATATCTTTATTTGACTTTATTTGAAAAGCAAGAATGTAAGTTTAGATGCCGGCCCATTTTTGGTGAACAACCTGGGTTGTCCTTGCTGATTGGACAGCACCAATAAACAAGTGCTCTCCAGGGTTCTGAACCAACAATTGGCTGGCTCCCTAGCTTAGATGCCCTCTTTTTCATATAAAGATAGCAAGAGAACAAAGAAAAATTGATAATAGGAATAAATTAGAAAGTTGCTTAAAATTGCATGCTCTATATGAATCACAAAAGAAAAAAAATTGGGTTCAGTGTCCCTTTACCTAAAGCACAAGTGAAAAAAATTAGCTATGGGTGAGCTGATTATTTCACCTGACTCTAGTTAAGGTATAATGAATTTCTGGCCTGTTAAGGGTTATGAGGACTGGGTTTGTGAAACACTGCCCTAAGTTTTTCAGTTACTCCCTAGTTATATGAAATTCTAGTGTAGTCTATGTCTAAAGAGCATTTTCCAGTACTTTACTGAGGAGATGGCAGATGAATATTGCAGAAAGCTGTAAATGGAGTTATTTTCTGAGCAAGATTCTAGACAGTTTTTCTACCATGAAGACAATTCCTTAAGTAGATTGACTACTTCTATAGTTGTTTCTAACACAAATAAATGTTAATTTTATTTTCCATAGTTTGACCTAGCACAGGATGATTTTCATATCTGATACTTCTGGCAAGATAGAATTATCCAATATTTTGCCACAGGTCCCATTTCTTTACCAAGTCCCACACGTTTTGGCACTGGCAGCTTCATTGAGTACTTACTCCAGAGGTTTTGTGTCATTATTTGGAGTTTTGGCAAATTGTATGTATTTTATTATCTTTTTTTGGTCCCAGTACACTTTAACAAGATTCTTAAGACTCATTGAAAAGTTCAGAAATATTCTTAAACTTCTGCAGCAAGAAGGATTTATCATGTATAGTGCATGAGTTGATTTTTTCCCCCTTTTTAGATGCATTTTGTTGCAAATATGACTTCTTCCTTAGCTCAGTATCCTGTGTCTGGTTAGCTGACTAGCTGACTGTAAGAGTTTCCTGGGTTCCTATGATATAAATTTGATTTGACTTTCATACTGATTTTCCTGCATGGATTCCTTCTAACTTAATAAATCACCTTAAACATCTTTTATTCCAGTCTGTAATACCAATTGTAGTTTTTTTCTATTGATCGATGACATTGCATTAAAAGTTACATCAATCACAATGTAAGAATCATGGGTTAAAAAAAATACATCTTTTTTTTCTGGTATTTTTATTACTATTCTCCACTGATAATTAAAATAATTATTGACATTTCCCCTGTGCTTCACTGATTGCTTTAGGTTTGTATAAATGCTTTAAATATACGTTTTTTAATAATTATTCCTCAGCAATATATTTGTAAGGTACACCAAGCAGTCAGTAGGTAACTATTTATTCTAAGCTAACACCAGATAAAGCTTTGCCTTAAAGGGACAGTCAACCCAAAAATTACTGTAACTTATTTAGATTAGTTAAATAACAATCTTTACAGTAAACTGCAGCCAAATTTCCATCTAAATAAACTTTGGCAGAAAATAAACTTACTAGATCTCATCTTGCAGTTTTGAAATGGCTGCCTGACCCCTCCTTCTCTGACGTCTTCCAAAAGCTTGCACTACTAGTACAGGATCCTTTTCTCGAGTCTAGTCTCGTCCCTGCGCGCTCCTGCAATTACAGCTAACAGCTGTTCATACCCGGCACTCACTGCCTCTCATCCATGCTGTGCTCTGTGTGTTACAGAGAATGAGAGGCAGTGAGTGCCGGGCAGGCAGCGATATGATGGTCTGTGCTTTAGTTAATACTCAGAGATTAGAGAGAAATGTTTTATTTTTATTGTATTTCCCTAACTACACAGTCCTCTCTGATCAACTTGTTTTTTTATCTGGTGGATGCTAATTATTTTTTTATACTAAACTGGAACTGCCAATTAGTGCACCATACTAGAGGAATTTATACCCTCCCATGTTGAAATGTTTTAATGTTTATATTGGTGAGAACTCAGAATGTTTTTAACGTTTACTTAATGGTTTAATTAGATATACTTCCAATGCGCAAGACACTGTGTTCTTTGCTGGCAACAGCGTGATCACTCTCCTCCCAGCCGATTTCTATGGTAACTCTTTTTCACTGCTTACTGGAGACTGGTCCAGCACATATATAGAAGAGCACATATATGTTACTTTTGTGTCTCTTATGATATGTGCCTTCCACAGCTGTCAATTATGACTCAAGTAGGAGGGGTTTTCTTTCTCTCGATCCATGTATTGTCAGGTGTTTTTAACTTTCTAATCATATAGCCATAAAAGTGTGCTGGACCGGTCTCCAGGTAAGCAGTGAACAAGTGCGCATGGGCATGAAACGCGTCTGCGTGGAGACCGGCCCTTACACCTGACTGTTGTTTCTGCTGGCTCTTATGTGTGGATGCAGCTGGCATTCGCTTTTACTGAAATAAAATTTTGTTACGTTTTTACCTTATCCTGCATGGAGTTTGCCTGGAGTCTGTTATTGGATTTACCCATTCAGAGGAGTATCTGTGATAACGGCAATAGTGCGCTTATCTTTACTGTGTGTGATTCCTACGTTTGTTTGTGGGCGTATCTGGCAGTTCCGCCCGAAGAGGCAGCCTATTGCATCACAGCAATAAGGGGGTGTGTCCCCGCCCACGCTCCATTGTGTCGGTGTCTTATTCCGTATAGGACTGACGGTGAGCGCTGCTCACGGGATCTTTCTGTGATCATGTGTATATATATATATATATATATATATATACATATATTATAGCTTTTTGTGGTCAAATACATGGCCATATACTTTTGAACCCTTACAACATATTTTTATTAATATTTATGTGAATAATTTTTATCAGATATTGTTTGAGTGTAACTGTATATTTTAATGTATTTATATTGTGTTTGGTGCAACTTTTTTTTATATCTAACCCTTTAAACAAGGTCTTCAGTCGCCCCTAAGTTTACTTTCAACTTGTAATACGCGCGCAAATTAATGTGACTACGATATTCTTTTATTGCACGACACTTGTAATCTAGCTCTGCGTTTGCAGCGTGGTAAGAACATGTAAACATTTTAAACTTTTTAGGAAATCTAAATTCACTGCAGTAATATATTTAATACTTTTATGGTAACAATGTATCTTCAAATATTTAATTACTAATTTAAAATGTTATAAAAGTACACAATTTCCATATGGTGCCGTATTTGGGTATTTTTACAGACTAAGCTTATTTGATAAAAGTTTTGATCAGATAAATAAAACAGTGTGGCCTTGGTTACAAGTGGAGCACAGAAATATTAGCACTGTTGTGTGTTAACATTGCTTGAGCGCAATCAAAAACTTCTATTTTTGCACTCATATAAACAGACTTTTTAGTGCTTGAGCAGCAGTCTAAGACCCGTTATCATCCGCATGTTACATAACACAGAATGCGCTAAATCCCTCACATAATGCACCTCTATGGGCGCACACAGTAAAATTCATGTTGGTTATTGCTTGAGCACTAAGCCTAGGGTGAGCTAAGTCAGAAGTGCTGGTGTTGTGCATGTAGTTAAGTGCTATTAATAATTACGGCTTACTTCAGGTCTTAAAAAGTACTACATTTCGCAGCTGGATTTTGGATTGCACTTTAGCTAAACAATGAACTCACCACTAGTAATACGAGCACATTGTGCTCGCTAATATCACCCCCTGAGATATCCATCAAAATGATAGGCAATGCTAAAAATGTGAGGCCACCTTAAGATGCTTTGGTTAAAATATATAACCATCCACTTGTAATACCAGATTGTGCGTTATTCTTTCTGCAAGGTTGCGCAAAAGATAACACCATGCGCTACTCCACTTCTAATCTAGACCCATATGTTTTATATGTGAAATGATTAATATTGTTGCTTAAATGTAACTATTGCAAATGACAAACAAATTGCTTTAGCACAGGGAGTGTTAAATGGGTTAAGTGCCTAACAGTATTGCTCTTAGCCATAAAAACTAATGTACTTTTAAATGATTGATTTTATAAAAAAAAAATGTTATGTCCCTTTAGATCTGTGTAATTTGCCTAACTGCTTTACCTTCACCTGTGCACATTTACATCAATTATGTATAATCCTAACTGAGTTGTCAAATTGCCACTGAGTAAATCAGATACCTCTGGAGGATCTTCCATTGATAAATGTGGAAACAATACAGTCACATTTGTATAACTTAACCCACACTTATCAATAGTTGTTACAAGGGTTCCAGGAAATATAACTAAAAAATAATGTGTTTTCTCTTCTAATAATTGCTTACTTATGTTTGATACTTTGTCCTTTGTGTCTCTTAGTTTTTGGCACAGCTGATCTTTATTAAAGCCAGCAAGATCAATAACATCAACAGAGTTTTGCTCTTTCTTTAGGCAAAGCAAATACTTAGGAGGCATGTATGTGTGTGTAAAGAGGAGTGTGTGATGAGCTAACGAGGTCCCGGGGAGGAAATGAGATCCTAGAGTTTTCTGTATGTGAAATAAACTGGGCACTAATCCAGCTTGGTGTAGGCAGCCAAAGAAAAAGGCCCCTAACATATTATATAACACAATTGCATAAATCCTATTTATTACTATATTGTAATTGGCAGCAAACAAGACAAGAGGAATTATCAGTGGAATAAGGAAGCGTGGTTCTTGATGACTGAATAGTGATAAAAGCGCTAAAGGGACAAAATAAAATAGTAACAATGATGAACTGGTTTGTCGAGAAAAAAATGCCTTTTTGGTTTCGGAGCTCCTATAATAACCTTTGAATAATAGCTGGGAAATTCTTCTTATCAATAGCTTTATGCCGGATAATACAACAGAAATATGGAGCACCCCAAAAAGCATGATGCCATTTACTACCAAATGTGTAAAAGGAAGATGTGCTCCATGTTGGGCAAGATTTTGTGGATTAAGATTGTAACGCAGGAAGTTAAGAGGTGTTAATACTATGTTTTGTCTTAAATATTCTCTGAAGGTTTTTGTACTGTTAAAAGAAAATAGGTGGTGTCCTCTATAATATAATGTGTCTGCCAATATGAAGACTAATGCAGTGGGTACTGCACAGGGCAATAGTTTTAGCACCTTTATAAAAACTGATCTGAAGGAAAATTGAGATGTACTATCATGTTGTGTCCAGTAAAGAAACGGCATGAAAGAAAAGCCAAGAAAAGTGGGCCTGTTAAAAAATCCAGCTGCCAGAATAATGCCAAGTAGATGGTTAGTTCTGGCTGTCCACAGGGTTTTGTTACGGTTAGAGCTTCCAGTAGATGTGAGAAGAAGAAACAATGCAAATAAAATACCTTCCACTGCGTTGCTAAGTGTTCTTGTGTAAAAAACAAGGGTGACATAAGATCCAGCTAGGAGCACCATAGCTTTCCATCGGTCAGACCCCCAGTTAGGTGCTATATTATAAATACTTAAGTCCAGAAGGAATGAAAACAGTGTTATTAAAAGACGTGGAAGAACTAATAAAAGGTAGCTGCAATAAGTTGTGACAATGCCCATTTGTTGTAGTACTCCAAGAATCCAGAAGATGGTGCCAGATGTCAACAAAGGAATAACCACTGTCCTGCAGGGGGAGCCAGGAAGAAATTCCCATGGGCGAGTGATGTCCAGATCTAGGATATCCCCTTTTGGAACAAGAAAAAAAAAAAGAATAATTTTATCACTATATACACAAATCATCACCCACCCCCAGGTTTACTTTCCTATAAGATGTGTTTAACTTTTATAAAACTTTCAAGTTTATCTGTATAAAAGACATTTATAAAATTCAGCTTTCGGGGCTAAATGTTTATAAAATATATTTGTATTGCATAACAGCTTCATTGTTAATCTATTTTATATGCTTAAAGAGACACTGAACCCAATTTTTTTCTTTCATGATTCAGATAGAGCATGACATTTTAAGCAACTTTCTAATTTACACCTATTATCAAATTTTCTTCATTCTCTTGGCAAGAATGTAAGTTTAGATGCCGGCCCATTTTTGGTGAACAACCTGGGTTGTCTTTGCTGATTGGTGGTTAAATTCATCCACCAATAAAAAAGTGCTGTCCAGAGGCTGAACCAAAAAAAAAACTTAGATGCCTTCTTTTTCAAATAAATATAGCAAGAAAACGAAGAAAAATTGATAATAGGAGTAAATTAGAAAGTTGCTTAAAATTGTATGCTCTATCTGAATCACGAAATGAAAATGTTGGGTTCAGTGTCCCTTTAAATTCACCATTATTTATATAGAAATATATATACTTGATTTTAGGTATGTCATTTTTGGTGCTATTGCACTCTGAATAACTCACTTTTGGTATGTGATTGTAAATTGTTAAATAAGTCCTATATCTACTGTGGTGGTATTTTTAATGTCTGGTCATTTGCTATGTGATGTTAAAGCCTTGTCATTACTTGCTATAACTCCTAAATGTATTAGTTGACTAATGGAATAACTTCATCTCCAAATCCTATTGTTTAATTATTTTAAACTTAACTTACTCTGTCCTGACCTGAATCAGACTTCCACAATTGGCCTTTTTAACTGTCTGCGATCTTGTCATTAATTTAGTGGACCCAGCTGACTGCACTGCCCTATAAAATTAACACTTGGTTGGGGAATGCATTGCAAGGGGTTTAGCACTATGATAATAGTAAAGGCTCACATTATTAAAGGGCCATAATACCCAAATGTTTAAACACTTGAAAGTGATGCAGCATAGCTGTAAAAAGCTAATTAGAAAATATCACCTGAACATCTCTATGTAAAAAAGAAAGATATTTTACCTCAAAAGTTCCTCAGTAGCCACCTCCCATTGTAAAGGATTTCTAAGCAGCATTTTAGTGTGTTTGTCCTGGGACATCTGAAGGGACTAGCATCGTGCACTCTCATATTATTTCCCCAATCAGGTAAAGGAAGCTTACTATGAAATCTCATGAGAGTTAAGTCAAATCTCATGAGATCACAGTAAGAGTTCATGACCTCAGCACTGCTGATGCTGATTGGCTGCTGTTCATTTCTTAATTTTTTTAAATTTGTTTACCTGCAGCTGGGAGCAGCTGAGTATAACTTTTTACACAGAACTTACTCTGCTGAGCTGAGGAGATTGTGAGGTAAAATATCTTCCTTTTTTACAAAGAGATGCTCAGGTGATATTTTCCTGTCAGCTTTTTACTGTTATACTGCATCAGTTTCAAGTGATTTAGCATATGAGTATTATGTCCCTTTAAGTGAGCATTTTATATGTGAGGCATAAGAATTAGTCAAAAATAATTATAAAAGAACTAAACAAGGATTGAATAAAGGACAATGTTATATATCCTAGGTTACAATATTATTTATTTCTATCTCAACAGTAACCTCCAATGTGTTATATATTTACGTAGCAATATTTTTGATTAACAGAATTATGAATATTAATAATCAATCACAAAATTATCGTCCGCAATATCTCCAATTAATATAGTTGAATTTGTCAATACACTTCAGTGAGACGTTATATAATCTCTGTAGTGTATTCCAAAATGCTGTTGAGATATCTAGAGATTATGACAATAAAATTATTATAAACATTAATATTTAATCTCAAATTAAATGAATTCATGAGTTCTGACCAGTTAATCTGTATAAACACATTGATTATATTTATGCAGAAAATGGTGTATTGATTATGACCAAATATATATATATGTCTAGTTGTTACAATATCCTATATCAAGAAGGCTATAAAAATATCTACAGTATATTCATTTTCAATCAATCGCCAGGTACCTCAATATTATGGGCACAATGTTTCTATGAATGACCTTAACTCAAAATGGATTAATCATCAAATATTACCATTAGGCTTTACAAGAACAATTTATAAATTATCCAGAAATATTAACAAATTCAATATAAAGCTTATTTAACAACGTTATATCCAAATCTCACAATAAAATCTTAGTTTAACTCCCACCATCTAATGGAATTTCCAGGGAAATATAATTCACTATTTTCAACCTAATATAATCTAATATACGTCACTTCAACCCAGAGGTTGTTATACAATTATCAATTCAACACACTAGCCAATTTATGTGCAATTCTTGAGAGTTCACCGTAAATAATAAAAAGAGTTTATAAATATGGAATACAAAACTTTTCCTCTCAACAGTAAATTGCTTAATGCTAGATATGATTATTTATAGACTACACAGGCCTATGGAACACCAACCTGTAACTACAAATTACACTTACAAATCACAGCTACACTTAAACTACTGCGATAGAGACTACTATTTTAAATATATTTAACAATCGCCATACATTACCAGCCCCAATGAGAGTTCAATCTCCCAGATAACTCTATTGTCATATATTTAAGAAAGATATTGCACAATCTGAAGGTGAATAGTAGGTCCAATTTGTTTACTCTTTCCATATAAAGAGAGTCCCAAACGTTCATCTCACAAAGACTTGTATATCCAAGGCAGCAAGTTTAACCAGGCAACGGTCAGACTTAGTGTTAGGAATTGTTAGCTTTACCGACGCCATTTTGTTTCTAGTTGCCATTTTGTCTTAAGGCATCCATCTTGTCTAAGAAACTCTTATTATAGCAGTTATTATGTAGTGAGAAATATGCTGATGCTAGTAAGAATTGTATAAGTTTTATTGGCCTTGTGAATGTTCCTGGCAATGCGCCTAGAAGTCCGTTATCTAGGTAAGATGGCCAAACGGCCTTGCTTTGGGCTGAGCTATGCGCACAGATGTATTTTTGCTACTGTTATAAGAAATACTCCTTTATACTCCTCTTTCTCTCAATTATTTCAATAAGCTTCTTTTGTTCATGAAATATGGTATGATATGATGTAGTTATGAATACGTCACTTGTTAACCCTATATGCTGTAACTGTCGCCTATATGACGTGCCTTTCATCTTTTAATAAACAGAATAGTTTTTAGACTCATTGCTGCGTGGTCTGATTTCTGTTCTCTGGGATATCCTAATCAAATAACCCCTTCATTTCCAGCTGATACGGTGTGCTCCAGGCCAAGCTCTGACTGACACTCCCCCTCTGAAAACAACACCTAACAATTCTGGTGTCAGCTCGTGGGATTCGCACTGGGTAAGTAGATGAGTGTTTTTTTTACTCTACTTTTCCCTCTGTGAATCTGAACCTAATTTTTTTTATAATAGGTGTTGGTTATATATGATAAGGGTAAAGGGGTTCCTGCAGTAAAGGAGCAGGTTTTTTTTTGCGGAGGTTCTAGACCTGCCGGCATTTGTATTAACCCCTCTAGACAGGTTAAAGTCCTGTGCTAGTTTAGACAGGTGTGCAGTCCTGTCTGGTGAAGCGCACAAGAGATAAAAAGTTAGCGTGCATTTGACGGGAGGTTTAAGTCCCCCAGGCAAGTTGGCATCGCTGTGTTATGGCGAGTTTGAGTCTCATCTGTGTTGAAGTTGTCCCTATGCATTCCTATAGTAGAGTTTTTGTTACCTATCACTGGATTTGAACTGGTATTTGGTGCTTTTTGCTTGCTTGCTTGCTTTTATTGCTATATAATTGTGCTGTGCTGTGCTTGGAAGATATTAAGTGACTGCATTTTATCATTGCTGCTCTTATTGTGTTGTTAAAATATGGGGTCTGCTCATAGCAAAATATTGATAATAATGCATAGAGAAAAGGAGAATGTTATTGCATTTTTAATCAAAGGGGTTAACAGTTTCATTTCAAGGCAGGGAGCTGTGCATGCTGAAGTTTTCTCCTGCATTCAGAAAAGTTATGAGTAGAGAAAGGGGGGGGGGGGCAGTGCTGTGTAATGAGTGTTGGTCTGTCGGTTCTCACTGTGTCTTGTATGGCGTGTAAAAGATTTACTCTAAACCAAAAGAGAATGTATTATCCTGTTTGAAATTTGTTTGTCTCAATCTGTTGGGAAAATGGCCATTCCGTGCAAATTTGGACACTTTCAGATACATTTTAAATTTGGTGGAAAGTTAATCTTATTGTAGTCTTAAATGTCTTTGGTATGTTATGAAATATATGTTTTTCTGAAAAGAAAGAGACTGTTAATGTGTTTTGTGTGTGCACTAAAAGTTTGATGTATGTTGAAATTGCTTTAGAATAAATGTTGGGAGTGAATTTATGGTATGCAAGTTGATATGAGCTTGTGTGTGTATCGCTGTAAAAATGACCTTGGTGCATTTTTCTTTCGGAATGGTAATTATTCAGGCTAGTTTCTTAGCTAAGAAATCAGACGTTGTAATGAGGTATTTTGAAGTTTTATTGTTGTAATGTTATTTTAAAGTCATATGTATGTTCTTAATTATGTGTTTTATTAATAGCAGTTTTTAGTTTTAAGTGATATTTGTTGTATGCAAATTTAAGTGATATTTGTTGTATGCAAATAAAGACTGTCCACCTGTTGCGGCATATAAATATATTGTTTTTGCAAGTGAACTAATTAAGGGATTTGTGAATGTGCGGATGATTGTGTGACTTTCGGTCACGTTCTGGTAAATGAAAAAAGATTAACAGGTTGATTCAAGTATGTTGTGGGAGTAATGTAAGATTCATGCAAGGAGTTAAAACAGGAGAATAGAAAAGACTATACGCTGTATGTTATCTAAAAGTATTTGGGTCTGTTTCTGTTTTCCTAATCATGGCTAGGGTATACATATGTAATATACATGATAAATGGTTAGTCCTTAAAGAGACAGTACACTGTAACATAGTTTTTATATTAATGTATTTTCAATGACTTGTGATACAAGCTGAATAGTATAAAATATAGGAGAAATGGCATTTGCGAGTTTATTTGTATATATTAAATTTGTATATATTAAGTAGCAGGTTTTGTGCTTTCAAAACACAGTTTATTGCAATGGGTTGAATTTCGGATAATAAGCATATCTCATTGTGTTCCTTATCTTATATTTGTCTGTAAAATCGGAGCTCAGGGCTTAGACAGAGCAATGGAAAATTGTCATTTTATTACTTAAAGGATCACTTCACACATGTGAAAGGAGTTTGTGAGCAGCAATAACACTTTATTAACAAGTAAAGGAGATAAAACATGAATGTAGTAGTTTGCAAAATATATTTTTTGAGACCTTTCCTTGTATATATTATATAAAATCTGCTGTTTAGATAGCAGACATTTACGCAGTGTAACTCAATTCTCTCTGTAGGCAAACTGAACTGATAACGGCTGCCTGCAACCTTTGTGTTGCGATCTGTGAGACTAGCCAGAGAGAAGAAAAAAAAAAAGAAGAGAAAATATTTAAAGGGGTACAGGCAAACTGATATAAAATCTGAGATTTTAAAGAAATATTTACAGAGAAAGAAGATGAGGTTTATTGTCAGCAGTTTCAATTAAAGATATTTTTAATTTGGGTAAAATGTCCCTTTAACTATCCTGCACCCCACTGTGAGTGTGTGTTTTTTTATGCTGGCTGTGTTTGCTTAGGCTATTCAATGGACGTCAGTATACATTTTTATTATAAGTGAGGACAGTGGATCATTGAGAACAAGTCAAAGGGGAAATTTGTGGACAAACTGTCTTTTTAATCTATTAGTGTACATTCTTATTATTCTTTTGTAGAAAGCTCATTATTTGTTATATACAATTGTTATATCTAGCTAGAGAGCTGCAAAATGGTGAATATCACATTATATAAAAAAAAAGTTAAATCAAATAATTGTGTATTTATTAAAATTTTGGTTATGTAAAAATATAGACTGGATTCCAGAGCTTTTCACAAATTATTTGTGCCACACATGATTTATTTAACAGTGGATTCGCACTGTGCATGCGAGCAGGGGCAATATAGAACAGTTGCTACACCATTATTATCTGATCTTTCCCAAAATATGGTACTTAGGTGTTTGTGTGTTCCTTTGTAAATTTATGGTTAGGGGTTTTATTTGTAAATATGCAACTGGAGTTTATTGATCTTCTGAAGTGATTGCATTATTAGTGTGATCTCATAGTATTGTGCATGGTAGAATTTGCCAATCTAGGGTATAGACGGTTATTATAGGATTCTAATTATTTGTAGTGTTTTGCAAGTGCTGTGTTTCAGTGAATGTGTAAGTATAGGTGTTGAATTTCAGGTTGATTCTGGTTGTTAAAAGTTTGTGTCGGCTGTTAATTGATTTTAAGTGTTTTCTAAGAGAATGTTATGTTTTTATTTTTAGTGAATGCGTGTGGAAGGGTGCGGTACGGATGGAATATTGAATATTGAGGTGTATTTGATTTTGCCTGATGTTAAGAATAGTATACTACATGCATGAGTGGAGTGCATGAATTGTCTTTTAGTTTGCTGTTATATTATGTTTGCGTGACACATGGGGTGTTACACGCAAACAAAGGGGTAAGTATTGATAAGTATCTTTATGTGATTTGGGTGATTATTTTAAGTAAGTAAATGAACCTAAAATGTTTTTATTTGTCTATTTTGTTCTTAACACAATATTTGTATTTGCAGGATGAGATCATGAAGCTGAATCCAGAGAGTAAAAACACTAACTGAATTATTTTTGAGTTTTTCATATGTAGGTAAAATCTGTACAGATAAAATTCCATAGTGCACTCTCCAAAAGATTGAAGATTGAATGCAAGTAAACCTTTTAAACAAAAGAAATGCCTGGTGCCTAGGTGAAGAAAAGAAAAATGATGATAAAAGACCTTTTGTCAAGTCTGTTTTAACCACCATACTGCAGTAAAAGTTTCTGAACTATCTTTGGATCCATTATTTGCTTTGCATGCTGGTACCAGCCCCAGAACTGGACTCTGGGCAATCTATGACTGTTTCCTATGATATGTGTCTTCAGAACATAAAGACTATCCTTCTCTGGACTGTGCCTTGCTTGTTGGAATTGAGGACCTGTTATGCTGTTACAGAGTCATCCACAGTTAAATTAGGGGAGTATTGTTTTAACTTGTTTACTTATATTGCTTGTTTTGTATTCTCTTGTATTGGTGTTATTTTTTGTTGATCATATTAGTTATAAGAAGTCATATAGCTTTGTCTGCAGAAAAGTATTAGTGCACATTGTAGTTTATGTACTTAACAAAGTAACCCTCTAGATAAGTGTAACTCTAAACCTTGCAGTATTGTAACCTACTGAATGGCCCACTGAGTATAGAAAATATGTTTGCACCTTTATAGTTTAAAGAAAATGCTGCAATATATCAGAATATGTTAGACCCTTCACCCTTGTGGAACATAGTGAGGACACATCTCAGCTAGCAATTTATATTAATTATACAGATAAATATTTATTTAGGGAGTAGCATAATTATAGTTATATTGATGGTATATTTTCTACCTACCATGGCTCTTATTGGAGCTGTGTTATGAAAGCAAATTTATTTTTCCATTTTATTAATGGTATGGTATCTGCAATTTGAATTTTGTAATTCCAGATGTTTGTCAATGAAAGGAATTATCTTACCATAAAGATGTGTTTACCTTTAAAAGATTTTGTAGTTTTAAATAATGTTATGATTGTATTCTTTCCTCATACAGGAGTGTGAGATAATTTAGGTTGCATAAAATAATTAGTAAACTAGTAGTGTTTATATCAGATGAGACTGCTGATCATAGTTGGAGAATTATAAACATTACAGATAGTAGCTTTGCAGAATAAAGCAACATTAGGTTCTTTTATTTCTTAGTAGTTCCAAGAGAAAGTGTGAAGAAATTAATTTTAAACAAAATATTGTTATTGACTGTTTTATTTTTCATTTTTGTTGCAGTGCAGGCCTTAGCATAAGTTACTTAGCATAGTCATTCAGCCTCTTGATGAAGTCTAGCAGTTTTCACTTGCTTAGTATTCATGAAGTATCCTTTAAATTGTATAGAGAAGCTGTGAGTTATTCTCTGTAAAAGTTTCAATGTATTTAGTTTGTATTATATATCCACAATGCTTTTCTGGTTTTAAATGACGTAGGATAAGTTAAGCTAAAGGAATGGTGATGCTTACAAAAAAAGGTGAAAGAAGTTTTATTTGGACATAATTGTGACTGTATCGGGGTGTGTGCTCATCTTGTGCTGTTTTGTTTCCCTCTTAGACTCCTTCTGACTCGAGTGTCTGCTTACTATGAGGATCCACTGGCTTTCCTTGTCTACCCCATGAACAAACCATCGGACTTCCAGCATCTACCTGCAGAAGAACACTGGATAAGCATCCCTATTGCAAATGGACTATGGTATTGAAGCAGAGTGTCTGAGGAAGGTGGAGCGCTCCAAGAGGACAAAGACTGTTCTTAAAGTGATCAGAGGCCACCTAGAGACACTTGTGCTGTTCCCATGTCATGCTTCAATGTGGAGAATGTACAGAGCAAGAAACTGTTGGAAATATTGGGGGGGTGCTAGCAATGCAGGTGGAGAAATAAAGATGTAGTGTTGTTTGGGGGTAGATAGGGGGCTGGTTGGGTCTTTGTGCAGATAGACCAGTAGTTTGAGGATGCTGGGAGGTGGACGGACAGTATTGGAGAGGCCGCACTTATGTGCAGTGACAAATTGTGCCCTATTGGCCTATAAAATCATAGCACTACATGTGAATACATTTCTCTACAGTATTCTAACATAGATTCATATTACCGAAGTATTAGGCTTATTGTTGTTAAAGGATTTACTAATTTTCTGTGCTTTTCTATTTTATTCAAAAAAAGTTGTTTTCCAGCCTCTAGTTAAATTTAAAAGACCTTTATTAATTTCTTACAGGGTCCATTATATCAACCAACAACGTTTCAAACCTATTCCAGGTTCTTAATCATGAGACATGATTAAGAACCTGGAATAGGTTTGAAACGTTGTTGGTTGATATAATGGACCCTGTAAGAAATTAATAAAGGTCTTTTAAATTTAACTGGAGGCTGGAAAACAACTTTTTTTGAATACTTATTGGGGTTTGGCTAACCCTTTCCTGTGCCCCAGAAAGGAAAAGAGAGGTGCTGTCTTTCACTATTTGCATATAATACTTTTCTATTTTATGTTATTCTGTTAGAACAAAAGGGTGGTATGTTAGGAATTGTTAGCTTTACCGACGCCATTTTGTTTCTAGTTGCCATTTTGTTTTAAGGCATCCAAACTCTTATTATAGCAGTTATTATGTAGTGAGAAATATGCTGATGTTAGTAAGAATTGTATACGTTTTATTGGCCTTGTGAATGTTCCTGGCAATGCGCCTGGAAGTCCGTTATCTAGGTAAGATGGCCTAACAGCCTTGCTTTGGGCTGAGCTGTGCGCACAGATGTATTTTTGCTACTGTTATAAGAAATACTCCTTCATACTCCTCTTTCTCTCAATTATTTCAATAAGCTTCTTTTGTTCATGAAATATGGTATGATATGATGTAGTTATGAATACGTCACTTGTTAACCTTATATGCTGTAGCTGTCGCCTATAAGACGTGCCTTTCATCTTTCAATAAACAGAATAGTTTTTAGACTCATTGCTGCGTGGTCTGATTTCTGTTCTCTGGGATATCCTAATCAAATAACCCCTTCATTTCCAGCTCATACGGTGTGCTCCAGGCCAAGCTCTGACTGACACTCCCCCTCTGAAAACAACACCTAACACTTCAGTCACAAGTCAAAGTAAGCAGCATTAGCCCCTGTCACCTTCTGTTCTAAAAGTTTTATCTCTGATAAACTCCTCCCCATTTCTTGAATCATTCAATAGAACTCTCATTGGCTACTGGGAAATTTAGCTCTCCTAACAGCCAAACCTTTTGGCTGTAGTACTGGATTTCACCCATTGGGGGGAGGGGGACACACAACAGGAATGGGAATGAGACATTTAATTTTTAAAATATTTTGTTTCTCAATTACAGGGATATATATATTTTTATAAAATGTATATTTAATGCACTCATAATTTCCTAGCCTTAATAAACTATTGGTTCAGCATATGTTCCATCCCCAGAGGCAGAACTTTTTTTCACTTTCTGCGATGAGATTTTTTTAGTGAAAATTTTCTGCAGGTTATTTTTAAATATAATTTAACTTTAAATTAGGCATTTACACTAAAGCTCCAGTTCAATTGCAGTGTGTTGGTCAACTGGAGAATAACGCAATTTTAAAAGTTTTATAATATATTACAGCAGTTGAATATTGGATTGCAAATTAGCTGCAGACAAACATATCAATTGTAAAATATCTCTTGAATAAATTTTGTTTCCTTTTCTCTTAGTCTAACATAGAAATGCAGTAATAAAAAAAGATGTATTGCTCATAAGAATGTCTTACATTCAGAAAAAACAGCTTTGCAAACTGGGAAAGGCTAGGGGCAGGTTTGAAAATAAATATCTGAGAACCATTCAACAATCTACTGCTATGCAGCACTACTGCATATTTGACTGTTCACTTCAAACAGCACTTTGCTGTGGATGCTTTGTGTTAAGGAAAACTTACACAGTGCAGCCAGAGCAAAGCTCTGTTTGAAGAGAACAGCCTGATGTGAAGCAGCGATGCAAAGTTAAAGCAGTAAAATTTCCTGCATGTGTCCTGTTCTTTCTGCAGAAATGCTGCATTTTCTGCGATTACATCTCCGATCACTGCATGTTCTGCCTTGGGGGTTCCATCTAATATAACTGAGGGCGTATTTTCAATACCAGATATGGGGGTATTCGGATATCTCTCAAATATATGTATATGTATAATACACGTAATAATGAATATACCTATCTCATTTATGCTTCCATACAATTCCATTCATAATATCTCAAAAGATGTGCATGTGCACTTCCACTAGGAGATTGAGGGGTCCTAATAATCAGCTAGATTATGAGTTTGGTGTTATGAGTGAAAAAGCAGCGTTATGCTTCATAACGCTGCTTTTTCCCTAACGCCGCTATTACAAATCTTATAGGTATAGGTGTACTGCACACCTTTATGGCCCTCACGCAACGTCAGTACCGCACTTTAAAAAAAGTCATTTTTTATTGGGACTTCCATAGCGCCAGTATTACAAGTTTGCCTGGGAGGCCAAAAAGTGAGCGGTACACTCTATAATCACAAGATTCGTACCACCATCTAAAGTCAGCAGTTATGAGTTTTACGTTACAAAGCTGTACCATAAAACTCATAACTAAAGTGTTAAAAAGTACACTAACACCAATAAACTACTTATTAACCCCTAAACTGAGGTCCTCCCACATCGCAAATACTAAAATAAAATTATTAACCCCTAATCTGCCGCTCCGGACATCACTGTCACTATTAAAATGTATTAACTCCTCTTCCGTCGCTCCCCGACATCGTCGCACTATACTAAACCTATCAACCCCTAAACCGCTGCCCTCCCGCATCTCAAACATGACTTAAATATTAACCCCTAATCTGCCATCCGCCCACACCGCCGCTATAATAAACCTATTAACAACTAAACCGCAAGCCCCCCCCCATAATGAAATATACTAAATTAAACTATTAACCCCTAAACCTCTGGCCTCCCACAACACTACTTAAATATATTAACCCCTAAACCTAACCCTAACCCAACCCTAAGCATAAGTCTAACCCTAGCCCTAACACCCCCTAACTTAAATATAATTAAAATAAAGCTAAATAAACCCTATTTAAAGCTAAATACAAACTTACCTGTAAAAAAACCTAAACGAGCTACAATATAACTAATAGTTATATTGTAGCTATCTTAGGTTTTATTTTTATTTCACAGGTAAGTTTGTATTTATTTTAACTAGGTAGACTAGTTAGTAAATAGTTATTAACTATTTACTAACTACCTAGTTAAAATAAATACAAATTTACCTGTAAAATAAAACCTAACCTGTCTTACAATAAAACCTAACATTTTAATCAAATCAAATAAATTAAATTAATCAAATACAATTATCTAAATTACAAAAAAACACTAAATTACACAAAATAAAAAACGAAATTATTACAAAAAAAGAAATTACTCCTAATCTAATAACCCTATCTAAATAAAAAGCCCCCCCAAATAATAAAATCCCTAGCCTACACTAAACTGCCAATAGCCCTTAAAACTGCCTTTTGCAGGGCATTGCCACAAAGATAACAGCTCTTTTACCTGGCAATAAAAATTACAAACACCCCCCCCAACAGTAAAACCCACCACCCACCCAACCAAACCCCCAAATAAAACTCTAACTAAATAAACCTAAGCTAACCATTGCCATGAAAAGGGCATTTGGATGGGCATTGCCCTTAAAAGGGCATTTAGCTCTTTTACGGTGCCCAAACCCTAAGCTAAAAATAAAACCCACCCAATAAACCCTTAAAAAAACCTCACACTATATTATATATGATTAATATCTTTACTATAGTGGCAGCGATGTTGGGGTGCAGGAGAATAGGGGTTAATAACTTTATTATAATGGCGGCGATGTCAGGAGCAGCAGATTAGGGGTTAATAAGTTTATTTCAGCATCGTCGATGTCGGGGTGGCAGATTAGGGGTTAATAACTTTATGTAGGTGTCGGCGATGTCGGGGGCAGCAGATTAGGGGTGTTAAGACTTGGCATTTATGTTAGGGTGTTAGGTTTAAACATAACTTTTTTCCCCCCATAGACATCAATGGGGTTGCGTTACGGCGATCGCCATTCCGCACTTCAGGTGTTAGTTTTTTTCTAACACTCTCTCTCCATTGATGTCTATGGAGAAAGCGTACATGAGCACGTCAAAGCAGCCCTTGGATTTTGTGCGGTATGGAGCTCATCGCCACCATATTGCCCGCACAAGGCGGCTTTTCAAAAACTTGTAATGGCAGCGCTATGGAGGGTGAAATAACGCAACTTTTGCCCTCTATAGCCCAAAACTTGTAATCTAGGTGTTTATATTTAAAGGTATTGTGCAACATGGTTGAGACATGAGAGATCCCTCAGAATCCATATATACATATTTATATATTATTGAGGTACAAATGAAATATTTGAAAATGTATCCAACAATTTATTTCAACTTTAAGATTTAAATTCTTATATGGATTCTATCTTAAACAGGGTTAAATAAACTTTCTTAAGTTTCTCCTGCTATTTTCCATACAGACGAAAGTCTGGGGGTTTGTATGTTTAACCCAGCATGCACCAATTAACTCTTACGTGCTAGATGTTCAATTTGTTGTCCATCCTTAGATCTCTCCCACACTGCAGACTTTTAGTCTGCGGTCCACATTACAAGGGGTAGCCATTTAGCTAATTTTATTACACATCTCTTTTGAATTTATACCTTCTAGTTGGGGAACAAATGTTCACTTTTGAACTCTGATATGCTAATCAGTATGGGGGGGTTGTGTCAATTTCTGACATCAGAAATGCCATACAAATGAATGTATCTTGCAATATTATCTAATGTCACTCAGCAATACCCTGTCAACAAGACACAAGGCAAGAACTGTTGTAATATATTTGTTTCATGTGTTTCACTGATTCCCTTTTTATTAAAATGCGTATTATCTTGGTGTTCTTTTTTGCCACCTCCTGTCTCCATTACAAACTATATTATTAATTTACTCTTCACCCTCAACACCTGCTACATTCATTGGCTTATTGCTTTTATCTTCAACTCACTTTTGTTCTCATGAGTTTCACAAATTCCTAAACTCTCTCTCTCCTTAACCCCATCCCAAAGACACTCAATACCTTAAATCAGTATCTCATCTTGTTATACTAGCTACTGGTGATATCTCTCCCAATCCTAGTCCCCCACAACTTCCTAATCTCAACCACCTATCTAAGCCTTTCCATAGACCAAGAAACTCAGGTAACCTTACTCCAATTTCTTGTGTATCTAAAGCCAACACCCCATACACTTGTGCACTCTGTAACTCTTGCTCTGTTTAGCTCACTTCTATCCATGACCTCTTCATTACCCATTCCCTTCTGGCTCTCACAGAAACCTGTCTCTCTCCCTCAGACACCTCCTCACCTGCTAGATAGTCACATAGGGGTCTCCACGTCAGCCACACTCCTAGGCCTGGAAATAGACAAGAATGTGGTGTATATATTTTATTTTCCTCTCATTGCACCTTTAAACAAATACAACCAATCTCTTCCCTCAAATTTCCCCTCTTTGAAATCCACAAGTCACTTATTCGCTCCCCTCTCTCTATGGGCCTGATAAAAAACTTGCCAGCAATCACAACAAATCTTTGGGGGCTTTTTTTGAGCATTATTTTGCAATGTAGGTGTCTTTCCTTCCCATCCAGATTTCTGCATAGAGTGATAAACTCTCAAGAAAAAAATTACCTTTTTTAAAAGTCTTTGATGGACCCCACCGTACAGGCGAGACATATTAGTTTATATTGCAAGAGTGGAGAGGTTTAGATCATTAGGTCCTATGCGTTGCAGATATATCCCCGCCGCCTTTGCAGATTATCCCACACTGCTTAGTGACATTGGAGAAAGTCTCAGTGTTCAACTGACTTTCTTCACTCTCTAACCCTTTACCTCTCTAAGAAGAATTACTTCTCTACTCTTATGTTTCTTCAAATCTATAGGTCTGTTTTCTACTTTCAATAACCTTCTCTACCCACCCTTACCTCTTATTATAACTTCTCTCTCAGCTCAAGATTTTGCCAGCTATTTCAACAGCAAAATTGAGTCCATTGAAACTAGGTCTTTCCCTGGATAATGTGTTTCAGGAGTTCTGCTGTCTCACACCTGATCGTCCAGGTGTGAGGAATTTGCAGCTAGCACACTATATAAGGCAACTCAGCCCAGTCTCCCGTGCTGTGACTTTGAAGTCTTTCTCTGCTACAGCCCCTGTTCCAGTTGCATTCTTATCTCTGACTTCCTGTTGCTGATTTTTGTCTATGAGTTTGGATTGAGATTTTGTGCTTCTGCAGCCCGTCTACTGCTATATTCTGCTTAAATTCGGACTACGTTTTGTGTATCCTGTTTATGCCTTTGCTTTCTCTTTTGTGGATATTGATTCCGGCCTGCCTGACCACTCTACCAGCCTGCCAGCTACAGAGGTATCTGCCTCCAGCCTGACAGCTACAGAGGTACCTGCCTCCTGCCCCTGTCCCTTTAAGCTTTAAAAAAGTAAAGAATGCAAGAAATATTTTTTAAATGTTTTAATAAATAATTAGTTACAGCAAGCAAAGGCATTATTAGCATGTATATTACAGCTGGATGGTTAATCGTTGCACAAGAGCAGTATAGGATTCAAGGCAATTTGTACTGGGTGGTTTGAAAACTCAAACCAAGTAATAGAAGCAAGGGTTATTCTGACTAGCTGATTTTGAAAAATCTGCAAATCTTTAAGGTACAGTATACTGTAAAATTGTTATCCTCTTAAAGTGAATGTAAATTTTGATGCTAAAGTGTCCGGTTTTTAAAAGTTCAATTAAAAACAGGGGCACTTTAATTCATCAAAATTTACATTTCATTCCTGTTTCTTAAAAAATGTCTCTTTGGAGAATCACAGAGTTCCAAAAAAATATATATCAGAGTGTTCCACAAAAATTGCAAAAGTGTTCCACAAAAATTGTAAAAAATTAATCCACAAATAAATATCAAAGTGTTCAAAAAATATGGTGGGTAAATGCGTTCAAAGAAATCCTAGATGATTAACTTCCAAAATAAACTCCAATAGCTGTGGTAGACGTGAAGGAGATTATAAGAATGCAGAATATAAAAAATATATAAAAAATGTAGAATATAAAAATGCAGAAGAAAAAAAAGTACAATAATGTGGCGGGTAGGTCCAAAGTCGTCCTCCTAATCTGTGGGTGAAATAAAGTGCAATAGTGTAATAACGTCTAGATGTGGTATAATAAAATCAGAAATTTGCTCACCAGTATGTCGACGCGTTTCGGCCCTCCTAGGCCTTTCTCAAGACAATTTCTGATTTTATTATACCACAACAAAGGTGAAAGAGAGAGACTGAATTTTTTTCTTTCATGATTAAGATAGAGCATGCAATTCTAAGCAACTTTCTAATTTACTTCTATTATCAATTTTTCTGCGTTCGCTTGCTATCTTTATTTAAAAAAGCAAGAATGTAAGCTTAGGAGCCGGACCAATTTTGGTTCAGAACCTGGGTAGCGCTTGCTGATTGGTGGTTAAATGTACAAATAAGTTGAATCAGCAGACACATTAGCAATAGAAATAGCTGGCCTGAGCAAATACCCTGCTTGTAAAAAGGTCCTTCTATGAAAAGACTCTAATTTTCTATCTAAAGGGTCTTTAAAAGAAGTACTGTCTTCCAAAGGAACAGTAGTACACTTAGCCAGAGTGTAATATCCATCTCTAACTCCTAAGCAATTAACCCGGGAACTGCAATAGTCCCCAGCTGCATTTACCCCTATACTGCAAGTACCTCCTTCGTCATTAACCCATAAACCCCAAAAGCATTAGCCCAAATTCTGACACAACCAATTTTGCTATTAAAGAGACAGTCTAGTCAAAATTAAACGTTGATGATTCAAATAGAGCGTGGAATTTTAAACAGCTTTTCAATTTACTTTTATTATCAAATTTTCTTTGTCCTCTTGGTATTCTTGTTGAAAGCTAAACCTAGGTAGGCTCAAACTGATTTCTAAGTTGTTGAAGGCCACCTCTTATAGTGCATTTTGACAGTTTTTTACAGTTAGACAGTTCTAGGTCATGTTTGCCATAGATAGTGCTATCCACCAATATTGGCAACCTTTGTAAATATAAGCAAAGAAGGTTGTGAACATTTTTCTTTATTGTTTCACCTTTTGATCTTTTTTCAAAAGATACACAAAACTCTGCTCTCATGTATATCAAACAATTGCAAACGCAACGCATGTTTATAAAAAAAATAAAAATCTTTGTTAAATATATGTGTGGCACAATTATTGGCACCCCTATGAACTCATATGAGAAAAATATATTTGAAGTATATTCACATTGATATTTTACATGTTTCAGTACACCTGGGTGACTAGGAACAGGAAATTGTTTAACCATGACTTCCTGTTTCACAGGGGTATAAATATGAAGTAACACATAGGCCAAATCCCATTAGTCATTCATCACAATGGGTAAGACCAAGGAATATGTGCAGCAAAAGGTTGTTGAGCTTCACAATATGGGAAGTGTCTATAAGAAAATAGCAAAAGCATTGAAAACTGAAAATGTTATAAATCAACCTGGAAGAGTAAATGAGGCCTATTTATCAAATGTCTGTCGGACCTGATCTGACAGTGCGGATCAGGTCCGAAAGACATCGCTGAATGCGGAGAGCAATACGCTCTCCGTAATCAGCATTGCACCAGCAGCTCACAAGAGCCGCCCCCTGCAGATTTGCGGCCAATCGGCCGCCAGCAGGGGGTGTCAATCAACCCGATCGTACTTGATCGGGTTAAATTGTGGCAATCTCTGTCCGCCTCATCAGAGCAGGAGGACAGGTTATGGAGCAGCGGTCTATAGACCGCTGCCCCATAACTTGTGTTTTTGACGAGTCTGAAGACTCGCCAGAAACACGGGCCCCTTAAGCTCCATTCGGAGCTTGATAAATGGGCCTCCATATGTCTTTATTGTCTCATCACACTGTGAAGAGGCTGGTTCAAGTGGTCAAAATATCTCCAAGGATCAAAGCTAGAGAATTGCAGAAGTTCGCTGCGTTTGGGGTCAGAAAGTCTCCAAAACTACAATCCAACGTCACCTACATCACCAGTTGTTTGGAAAGGTTTCAAGAAAAAAGCCACTACTACATATTCAGTTTATCAGACACTACTGTAACTTCAAATGGGATTGGGTTCTATGGTCTAGCTTGCTTAGCTAGAACAGGCTAACTGACAAACTGTTTGAGTTTGAAACCAGCTGCAGCTACTTGCATCTTATGTTGTAGGCAGAGGGAAACACACGCCTTTTACATGCTGCGTAGTTTCCTCTCTCTGCCGGTCATGTGCTTTGCTGTCGGATATTCACAGAGCAGCGTCATTGAATTTCAGTCTCAATCTACTATACAATCGTTTTAGAGACTTCTGGCAGCCAAATTGTGTTATTAAAAATTCTTAAAATGACAGTATATTTAAAAAAATTCTACAATTTGGGGAATTTTTTATTTACTATTATGGACATGGACCAATACTTTTTTTTGACAAATGCTTGTTATGCCTAGAGGCACAAATTGTTTTGCCTATGCAATTCTGTGCTGCATGCTTAGCTAGAACACTTCAATTTAAAGATAAATTGTTGCCCTCTGAGTCCAATGTCTCTCAGGGTGATGCTGTTCAGGCAATGCCACAGCTTTCTCTTCAAACGTCCCAAGCCTCTATGGCGTCACATACAGTGCCCTGCAGTTCCTCTCAGCCTTCTGGAGGAGTTTATTTGCCTGCAGATTTTGCTGCACATGTATCTTCTGCGGTATCTGTGGCATTATCTGCTTTTCCAATGCTGGGAAAACTAGACATTCAGATACTAAGGTTTCTGTTCCACCTACTGCTACACAGGTTGCCCTCCCTCATGAGTATGATGAGGAGTATAGGCCGGTAGCCTCTGAGGTTGAAATCTCAGATTCGGACAGTATTAATTTATTCCTTCATCTGATACTAAAGATGTAAACGTCAGATTAAAGCTTGAACACCTTCATGTACTGTTAAAGGAGGTATTGGCTTATTTGGATGACTCTGATACTTCTGTCGTTGTCAACCCTAAGAAGTCTAGTAAACTTAATAAATACTATGATGTACTTTCCTCTGTGGAAGTTTTTCCTGTCCCAGACCGTGTGACAGAGATTATTTCACAGGAATGGGAGAAGCCAGGGATTCCTTTCTGCCCATCTCCCATATTTAAAAAGATGTTTCCTGTTGCTGACTCCATTCTTGGTGCACGGTGCCTAAAGTAGAAGGGGCTATTTCTATGGTGGCTAAGAGAACTACGATCAATATAGAGGATATCTGCTCCTTTAAGGATCCCATGGACAAAAAGCTGGAAGCTTATTTGAAGAAGATGTATGTTCATCAAGGTCTTCAATGGCAACCTGCAGTTTGAATTGCCACAGTAGCAAGTGCGGCATCTTATTGGTGCAACGCCTTGTCTGAGATCTTGTTGTCTTTTCTACGTTCCCACGGTTGGAAAGTGAATCTGGAAAAGAGTTCCCTTGTTCCAGCTACAAGGGTGGTTTTCTCAGGGACCATAATAGATTCCCTATCTATGAAAATTTTTCTGACGGAGGTCAGAAAATCCAAAATTCTCTCCTCTTGCCTCTCTCTTCAGTCTACTGTTCAGCCATCAGTGGCTCAATATATGGAGGTAATTGAGAATTGCAGAAGTTCGCTGCGTTTGGGGTCAGAAAGTCTCCAAAACTACAATCCAACGTCACCTACATCACCAGTTGTTTGTCAGGGTTTCAAGAAAAAAGCCTCTACTACATATTCAGTTTATCAGACACTACTGTAACTTCAAATGGGATTGGGTTCTATGGTCTAGCTTGCTTAGCTAGAACAGGCTAACTGACAAACTGTTTGAGTTTGAAACCAGCTGCAGCTACTTGCATCTTATGTTGTAGGCAGAGGGAAACACACGCCTTTTACATGCTGCATAGTTTCCTCTCTCTGCCGGTCATGTGACTTTGCTGTCGGATATTCACAGAGCAGCGTCATTGAATTTCAGTCTCAATCTACTATACAATCGTTTTAGAGACTTCTGGCAGCCAAATTGTGGTATTAAAAATTCTTAAAATGACAGTATATTTAAAAAAATTCTACAATTTGGGGCATTTTTTATTTACTATTATGGACATTGACCAATACTTTTTTTTGACAAATGCTTGTTATGCCTAGAGGCACAAATTGTTTTGCTTATGCAATTCTGTGCTGCATGCTTAGCTAGAACACTTCAATTTAAAGATAAATTGTTGCCCTCTGAGTCCAATGTCTCTCAGGGTGATGCTGTTCAGGCAATGCCACAGCTTTCTCTTCAAACGTCCCAAGCCTCTATGGCGTCACATACAGTGCCCTGCAGTTCCTCTCAGCCTTCTGGAAGAGTTTATTTGCCTGCAGATTTTGCTGCACATGTATCTTCTGCGGTATCTGTGGCATTATCTGCTTTTCCAATGCTGGGAACACTAGACATTCAGATACTAAGGTTTCTGTTCCACCTACTGCTACACAGGTTGCCCTCCCTCATGAGTATGATGAGGAGTATAGGCCGGTAGCCTCTGAGGTTGAAATCTCAGATTCGGACAGTATTAATTTATTCCTTCATCTGATACTAAAGATGTAAACATCAGATTAAAGCTTGAACACCTTCGTGTACTGTTAAAGGAGGTATTGGCTTATTTGGATGACTCTGATACTTCTGTCGTTGTCAACCCTAAGAAGTCTAGTAAACTTAATAAATACTATGATGTACTTTCCTCTGTGGAAGTTTTTCCTGTCCCAGACCGTGTGACAGAGATTATTTCACAGGAATGGGAGAAGCCAGGGATTCCTTTCTGCCCATCTCCCATATTTAAAAAGATGTTTCCTGTTGCTGACTCCATTCTTGGTGCACGGTGCCTAAAGTAGAAGGGGCTATTTCTATGGTGGCTAAGAGAACTACGATCAATATAGAGGATATCTGCTCCTTTAAGGATCCCATGGACAAAAAGCTGGAAGCTTATTTGAAGAAGATGTATGTTCATCAAGGTCTTCAATGGCAACCTGCAGTTTGAATTGCCACAGTAGCAAGTGCGGCATCTTATTGGTGCAACGCCTTGTCTGAATCAATTTTAGTAGAGACTCCGTTGGAGGAGATACAAGATAGGATTAAGGCTCTCCAACTAGCAAATTCCTTTATTTCTGATGCTAACATGCAAGTTATTAGACTGGCAGCCAAGATGGCTGGCTTCACTGTCCTAGCCCGCAAGGCATTGTGGCTTAAATCTTGGTCAGCTGATGTTACCTCTAAGTCCAAGCTTCTGGCACTTCCTTACAAGGGGAAGACCTTGTTCGGACCTGGTCTGGCAGAAATAATTTCTGATATTAAGGGTGGAAAAGGGTCTTCTCTACCGCAAGACAAGAAGAACAGACTCAAAGGACGTAAAAGTCATTTTCGTTCCTTTCGTAACTTCAAAGGTCAAAAGTCTTCCTCTTCTTCTTCCAAGCAGGAGCAGTCCAAGTCTTCTTGAAAGCCCAATCAGTCTTGGAATAAGGGGAAGCAATCAAAAAACCCTCAGCTGAGTCTAAGTCAGCATGAAGCATCGACCCCCAGTCCGGGATCGGGTCAAGTGGGGGGCAGACTTTCCCTGTTTTGTCAAGCGTGGAGACGAGATGTCCCAGATCCTTGGGCTGTGGACATAGTATCTCAGGATTACAAAATAGAATTCAAAACTTTCCCTCCCTGGGATAGATTCCACCTCTCAAGATTATCTGCAGACCAGGTAAAAAGAGAGGCATTGTTGAACTGCGTTCAGGACCTTTCCTCCCAGGGAGTGATTGTTCCAGTTCCAGTAAGGGAACAGCGTCTAGGATTTTATTCAAATCTGTTTGTGGTTCCCAAAAAAGAGAGAACTTTTCAACCCATTTTAGACCTAAAGTGCCTAAACAAGTTTCTCAGGGTACCGTCCTTCATAATGGAAACCATTCGTTCCAGACAGACATTTCACCCGTGGAATGGGATCTCTATCCGGAGGTGTTCTCCAGGTTAATCCTCAAATAGGGGGTGCCAGAGTTGGATCTGATGGCGTCTCGGCAGAACGTCAAGCTTCCAAGGTACGGTTCAAGGTCAAGGGATCCTCAGGCCGCTCTGATAAATGTTCTGGCGATTCCTTGGGAATTTCGGTCTAGCATACCTGTTTTCTCTGTTTGCGCTCCTTCCACGAGTTATTGCTCGTATCAAACAAGAGAGAGCATCAGTAATTCTAATAGCTCCTGCATGATCTCTCAGGATCTGGTATGCAGACCTAGTGAAGATGTCATCTCGGCCGCCTTGGAGGTTGCCTCTGAGGAAGGACCTTCTAACTCAGGGTCCATTCCTCCATCCAAATCTTGTTTCTCTGAAGCTGACTGCTTGGAGATTGAACGCTTAGTTCTGTCTAAGCGTGGATAAGCGTTGGTTATTGAGACCATGATCCAGGCTCACAAGCCTGTTACTCAAAATATGTACCATAAGATATGGAGTAAATAGCTTTATTGGTGTGAATCTAAGGGCTACTCGTGGAGTAGGGTCAGGATTCCTATCATTTTGTCTTTTTTCCAAGAAGGTCTGGAGAAAGGGTTGTCAGTCAGTTCTCTGAAAGGTCAGACTTCTGCATTATCTATTTTGTTACACAAGCATTTGGCAGATGTGCCAGATGTTCAATCTTTGTGTCAGGCCTTGGTCAGAATCAGGCCTGTGTTTAAACCTGTTGTTCCTCCTTGGAGCCTTAATCTTGTTCTTAAAGTTTTGCAGCAGGCTCTGTTTGAGCCAATGCATTCCATAGATATTAAGTTGCTATCTTGGAAGGTTTTGTTTCTTATTGCTATCTCTTCTGCTCGGAGAGTTTCGGAACTCTCGGCTTTGCAGTGTGATTCGCCTTATCTTATCTTTCATGCGGATAAGGCGGTCCTTCATACTAATACTTAAATTATGCTTAACTGATCATTTTCTTTTCTTCTGACAGGGAGAGTCCACAGCTGCATTCATTACTTTTGGGAAATACAGAACCTGGCCACCAGGAGGAGGCAAAGACACCCCAGCCAAAGGCTTAAATACCTCCCCCCCTTCCCTCATCCCCCAGTCATTCTGCCAAGGGAACAAGGAACAGTAGGAGAAATACCAGTGTGAAAAAGGTGCCAGAAGAATGAAAAATACTGTCGCCCCATAGATAAAAACACCGGCGGGGAGCTGTGGACTCTCCACGTCAGAAGTAAAAAAAAAGGTAATCATAATTGAAGTTTTTCTTCTTAAACCGGGAGAGTCCACAGCTGCATTCATTACTTTTGGGAAAACAATACCCAAGCTATAGACGACACTGAATGCAAAACTGGTACAAGAGGCAGCCCCTTCTGAGGGTACCACAGCATGAATCACCCAAAGCCCAACAAAAAAGCTGCTTCACCAGAAGCAGAGGGACCCAACAAAAATGGAAAGGACCAAGTAACTGCCCATCAGTTAAGACCAACAAGGCCCTTGCTAGAGACCATCCAGAATCACTAGACTCCACCGCGCACAAAGGCCTCCGAGTAGACAAAGTTCTGCACTCTCCGAGCCCACACAGAAATGCACCCCCCGACCCGAGGGAAGGGGGACCTCCATTTTTCCAAAGGGAAGAAGAAGAACCCAGATACTATAGCCCAAAAGGACCACCGGACAACAACTAGGGCAATAAAGAACCCCAAACACAGGCTTCCCTCTGCAAAAGAGGTCTCAGCGGATGCGAGCCGTCAACACTAGCTAAACAAAGATAGGAATCTGCACCTGGACTCTCCCAGAGGAAAAACTCTGAAGAAGAAAATGCAGAGCAACTCCTTCCTAAGAATACAGGGAGGAAAGGATACCCAAAAACCAGCAGAGAAAGAGCTACCTGCTGAGGGAAAGAAGCACTGCGAAACCTCCCACCTAGGGAAGGCCCAAACAATCTAACGATAATACGCAATCAAGGATCACCAGGGCCATCAGATCCCTTACCCCAACTCCGAGGTAACAGACCCAGCACCAAAGCGACTGGCAAAGTCAGAAAGAACAAGGGAATGAAAAGTTCCCTGAACCACCAAGACCCTCAGGAATGAGGAGAGGATCCAGACCCCCCAAGGACGAGCTTGGGTTCCAGAACCCAGACACAGCTCCCTTCCCAATAGAGGGGACACTCCCAAAAAAAAGGAGACCCCCTACTGAAAATGGCATCCAACCCGTTACACAACATCCTGCACACAAGGCAGGGAGGACCCCCTGAACAGAGGGAAAAAAGGACCTCCGGAGCACCAGGCGGATACTGTGGTATGCTCAGTCTTCCCCCAAAAGGAGAGGAAATGCCAACATAACCGCTCACCCGCCCACAGGCATGGAGCGTAATGCTGTAGACGGATGTCAAAAGCACAATACCAATTGACAGGAACCATCCGGCCACTACAGCCGGCCCAAAAGAATTCCAATTCTCAGTTAAAAGAGGAAAACCCAGCCGAAGAGACAAGAGGACGTCCTGGAACCGGAAAACTGGGCCGTCCAGATCCATCTAAGAGATCAGGACACAGAAAAACCCAAACATGTCCAGTCAAAGACAAGGATAAGGGCCATAGAACTGGACACCTGGAACCCGGAGCCGGCATGAAACTAATAACCCCTGAGGAACCCAAGTGTTACCCCATCCGGAGAAGACCTTGCACCATAGGCGAAGCAATCACAGTCGCATCCAAGGGATTGAACAATCAAGTAAGTATCCTAGAGACAGGGAGCTTGACCCCTAAATGCTCGAGGGACAATAAGTCTAAAGACTAAGGAAAACTTACAAGAGAACAGCGCTCAGAACCTAGAAATCTAGATCGAGAAGATTAATAGTCTCCAAAAATCCTCCCAGGATCAATATCCCGGAAACCCCTACAGCTCAAGAAATTATGAATGAACGAGCATTCCAAGTACTAACCATGCCCAACCCTGCGTATCTCCCGAGATCAGTCGAGATTGGGCACATTCAGGGTGGAGAGGCCGTAGGCAACCTAAACGCCTAAAATAGTACAAAGGATCTATCTGAGAGTATAGGGGAGAGTGGTCAGCAGATTCTAAAAGGATAGTTCTCTGCAACCAATCCAAAGTAAAAGTCTAAAAAAGAGAAAGAAAATGCGCTAAAAAGCTAGACCACTACAATATGGAAATAGTATGGATATAGTTAAAGTAGTATTAATATTGAATAATAAAATGAATGCATAGCAGTAGTAATTGCAACAAATGTTACAAATTTTTATATAAAATCATGACACAGAATAGCAATTTAACTATATCCATCCATACTATTTCCATATTGTAGTGGACTAGCTTTTTAGCGCATTTTCTTTCTCTTTTTTAGATTTCAACCTAAACACCTAGCAGGGGCAACCGCAGGAAAAAGAGACAACACAATCTCCAGAGCTCCAAACATATGGAAGCAGCCGAGATATCATAGGGGGAAACAAAGGGCTAAAACCCGAGCTTACAGAAAACAGATGATCAGAAACCCAGTCCCAATGAAGGGGAAAAAGCGGCACAACAACCTCGACCCCATAAGGAATAGGTATAGTCACCTAGGATTCACAACAGACAATCTAAGAAAAAGAATACCAAAAGAGGAGACGAGAATCCCCCCCTAATCTGGTACCATGGATATCCAAAGAGTCATCTGAACTTGCAACCCCATCGGAAAGAGAATTCTAACTCCGAGGCCAAAGGAACTCAGGAACCCCCAGAGTAAGCCTCGGCAGGATCCCACCACGGTAACCTCGCCAACAATCAGGAACAGAACATTGAGGACTGAGCCCAATCCCCTCTGATGCCCCACCCAAAGGAAAAACAAGGACCAGTCTAACATCTAGGAACGAAAGGCCTCCTATAACATATAAAATAAAGAACAAAAACAACTCCTCACCAGAGTCGGCACCCCAAACGGACCAGCCAGGTATAATGGGCACCACGTGGTTGATATAGACATCCAGGAACAGAAAAACTAGTGCCCGACCAGGACCAGCCTGACATATAGGGTACCATGGAACTGTCCAAGTCCACAGAAAAGTCAAATCGCTAGTAGGGATAGACAAACGATAGACATAACAATGCACCTCACTCATAGGCCCAAATGTTGTTGCCATTTCTCTTGTTCAGGTGAGAATTGCCTGGTATTTTGGGGCTGGATTGACCTTGTTAGGCGGATCAGACTGATATACTTTAGGAAAGTTCTCTTCTGTGAAAAGTACAATTAGGCTAAAAGATGTTACTCCCAGGTGATAACAGGGCCATAGAACAAGCCGTTGTTCATTCCTGGCAGATTGCTTCTCTTTCTACATATATTTGTATTATGACCCTGGGGAAAGTCTTTCTAAGTGTGATGGGGGAAACCAGACGTGGATTCCTTGCCCAATATGCCTAGAGGGTTATGGCTGCACCTCACTGACAAGGCCCAAAGGAGGCCGGAACGATTGTCTGGGGTTGCCATTTCCCCTTGTTCAGAGGAGAATTGCCTGGTATTTCGGGGCTGGACTGACCTAGTTAGGCGGGCTCAGGTCTGTAAAAAGCACAATTGGGTAACCGGGCCATAGAACCTGCCACTGAGCTGAGCTATCAATATCTCTTTGGTGGCAGGAATGCACCGCATGCAGGTAACATAGCTGGCAATGTTGTGCCAAGCCTGGATTGTCCGGTGAGAAACCAAATGTAGCTTTTGAATTTTTTCAAGCTCAGGACCTCAAGCAGCACGGGAAATGTAGTTTCCAAACATTCTGCTTAAAGGGGCATAAAACCCCAGCTTTTTTATTTCATAATTCATAAAGAGAATGCTATTTTAAACAACTTTCTAATTTACTTCTACACTCGAAATTCCTTTGTTCTGTTAGTATCCTTTGTTGAAAAACATACCTAGGTAAGCTTAGAGGTAGCAAAGCACTACTGGGAAATAGCTGCTGATTGGTGGTTAAACATATTTTTATATATATATTTTTTATCGTTGGCCTTGTGTGCACAGTTAGCTCCTAGTAGGGCAATGCTTCTCCTCCAACAAAGGATACCAAAAGAATAAAGCAAATTTAATGACAGAAGTAAATTGGAATGTTGTTTAAAACTTTAATAAGACTGAAGTACACGGTTACAGGGCAGCAGAAAAATACTGGGGATGGCGCTAAGCTGTGCTGTACGGTTCTGTCATATGCTTGAACAGTAGGAATGTGGGGAGATGAGTTTGTGCATGTGCGTTAGGACAAGGGGCTGGTGATCTTCCCTAGGAAAACTAAAAACACAGGGGGGGTGAGATAGCATTTAAAAAAATTATTCAGATGACAAAGCTGAGAAAAGCAACTTTTACATTCATAAGCAGCATAGGTGCTCACTTGTCGATTATCTATTATAGCTCAATCTCAAGGCTACTCCATCTACGAACAGTTAAAACGTAACATCTAATAATAATTTGCTAAAAAACAAACAAATAGTAAAACACGGACAGATAAAGGGACATGAAACCCAAAAATTTTCTTTCATGATTCATATTGAGAATACAATTTGAAACAACTTTCTAATTTAATCATATAATAATCATTTGTTGAAGGAGCAGCAATGCACTACTGGTTTCTAACTGAAAACATGGGTGAGCCAATGACAATCATTTTATATATGCAGCCACCAATCAACAGCTAGAACCTAGGTTCTCTGTTGCACATGAACTTGCCTAGATAAACATTTCAGCAAAGGATAACAAGAGAAAGAAGCAAATTAAATAATAGAAGTAAATTGGAAAGTTGTTTGAAATTGTATTCTCTATCTGAATCATGAAAGAAATTTTTTGGGTTTCATGTCCCTTTAAAAACAAAGTATCAGATTCCATGAACCTCTTCCATTACACCAAGTAACACAAGTAAAACCTATACAACCATGTGTTATGCTATATCACTGTGAGTATATTAAAGGGGAGATGATCCCTACAAAATGAGGGCTGATTTAACAAATAAGGATAGACATGATCCGCTGTAGCAGATCATGTCCGCCCGTCATCGCTAAATGCTGACCGCATACGCTGTCTGCATTTAACATTGCACATGCATTTCTAGTGAAATGCTTGTGCAATGCCGCCCCCTGCATTTTTGCGGCTGCTAGTAGCGAGAATCAATTATCCCTATCTTATCTGATTGAGATAATTGCTGTCCGCCACCTCAGAGGTGGCAGATGAGTTAAGGAGCAGTGGTCTTATGACTGCTGCTTCTTAACTTATGGACACTACTTCCACAGCATGAGACACTATGGGGGGAGCCAGCCTGTCTAGAGGGGCGGTAATGGCAGGAGAGCTGAAGGTCTGATAAGACTCCTTATCAAGATGTTTTTGTGTATATAAGCAGTGTGTTTCCACAATAAAGTTGTTCTTTTTGTTTCCCTGAATTCTAGTCTGTCTAGTTATTTGGGTGGGCTCCGCTATAATTACTTTCTCTGCTACATAGCAGCATGTTCCAGGTATAGGAAGGACCCTTCGGCAGAGCTACCCTGTAGGGGTAGCCGGTATCCGTCACAATTGGTTGCATCAGTGTGATGCTTCCATCGACCTGGAACATCCAAACTACCAACTGAAGCCCTCTTTGGATGGAGCATCAGTACGCTGGGCTGAGGAAGAGTATACTAAAAGCCCGGGAGAAAGTTGCCGGCAACAAGTTCAAGGCGGCAATCATAGCTGAACTCATGGAAGGCAATCAGGCTAGCGAGCCAGCTAGTGAGGTCGGTTGCAGCCAGGACAGCGAACGGCCCAGCGAGGCATCAACCAGGGAGACCACAATGTCCGAACTCCAGAGAGAGATCCAGTGGCGGCTGGACCTCTATGGGGCTGCCCCACCAGAGGAGGTTATCACTCGGATAATCGCAGATGCCACCCGGTTCCGGATGTTGGAGAGCCAAAAGTCTATGGGGGGAGCCGTGGCGGATCCCCTGGATCCACCTCCCCAGCCAAAGAAGCTACCCCATGAGGCTTTTTGAGTCTTCAAAGACAATGAAGAGGAGACAGTGTTTGAGACCCAGTGCGAGTAGCAGGGTGTTGCCAATTCCAACCGAGACACCCACCTGCTAGAAAAGCTGTGTGGACGGGTCCTGGAGGCTTTCAACACTGTGCCCCAAGGAGACTGAAAGAACTATGATCGGGTGAAGGAGCGTATCCTTGCCCGCAATGGTCTCATGCCGGAGGCTCACCAGCTGTAGTTCCGGAAACTAAAGAGGCAAGAGGGGCAGCCGTTCACGGAGTGGACCCACCGGTTGACTCGGTCCTTGGACTCTTGGTTCACAGGCCGCCACGTAAATACCCTGGATGAAGCTACCCAGCTCATTTTGTTGGAGCACCTCTACAACCACTCCCCGGCAGAGGTACGGGACTGGGTCAAAGATAAGGGGCCCAAAACAGCCGACCAAACGGCCATCTTGGCTGATCAGTACTTGGATGCCCGGCATCAGACCATCCCTGAGCCCCGACCAATGACCCGCTCTGCTCCAACCTCTGCCTGCCCTCCGGCACCTACCCGGTACCCCCAGACCTGACCGGCACCTATCTGCCCCCCTGGGCCCAGTTCATGGGTGCGGACAGGTGGGCCACATCAGACGGGACTGTCCGTCATGAAAGCCACCGGGGTCCCCCTCCGGGTCAGTGGACAAGGGCTCCTGCTGGAGGTTACTGAGCCGCCACTGTTTGGACGCAGAGGGCCCTGCAGACTATGCCGGCTGGGCAGAAGAGGAGGTCGGGGTCCTGCACCCCCGCCAGGTCATCTGAATCAATGATTTCGAGACAGTGGAGCCACAGTTAGCCTTGTCCAGCCACACCTGGTCCCCAACTCGGACCAAAAAGGAAAATCTCTTACAGTTCGTGTGGCTGGGGGTACAGTACTTCGGATCCCTACTGCACAGGTGCATCTGGATTGGGGTGCCGGTTCCCAAGCTGTGGAAGTAGGGATCACCTCGGCCACCTTGCTTCAGCCTTTGTGTGGAATAATGCCACGTATACTTTTCCACCACCCGCCTGCAAGCCAGATGACAGGCCACGGCACACAATATGGGGACCCAGGTAAGCCACTCTGCCCCTACCCACCGACCAGATCTCATGGGCGTTCCCCATTGACTTTGCCCAGAAGACACTGAGCGACCCAACCCTAGCTCCTTACCGTGACTGGGTAAGGACCGACCCCAAGGGCCCAGGGTGGCACCGTTTTGAGTAGGAGGGCTCCTGTACAGGATTGCTGAGAGGAAGAAAGGGCCATTGCCCAAGCATCAGCTGGTGGTACTGCAGAAGTATCCGTATGACCTGCTGCGTATAGGGTATGATGTTTTCCTAGCAGGACACCTAGGGATCTCTAGGACCCATCATCGACTGACCCAGACCTTCTTTTGGCCAGGGTTACAGGAGATATTAGGCAGTATTGCAGGACCTGTGACATGTGCCAGAGAGTAGGAAAGACCAGGGACCACTCCAAAGCCTCCTTACACCCCCTCCCCATCATTGATGAACCCTTCAGCAGGGTAGCTGTAGATATTATTATTCCATTGTCCCATCCCAGCCCCTCCGGGAAAAAGTATATACTGACAGTGGTAGATTATGCCACCCGGTACATGGAGGCAATCTCTCCTAATCTCTAATATCCAGGCGGAGACAGAGGCAGATGCGCTGCTCCGGATATTTGCCAGGGTAGGTTTTCCCTGGGAAGTGATCTCCGACCAAGGAACCCAGTTCACTGCCGAGCTCACCGAGCAGCTATGGAGACTTTGCAGGATAAAACCCCTGTACAGCGCTCCATACCAACTGCAGACTAATGGGACCCTGAAACAATTGCTTAGGACGTTCTCGGCCTCTCATAATGACTGGGAGAGGTAACTGCCACACCTCCTGTTCGCCTACCAAAAGGTGCCCCAGGAATCCACTGGGTTCTCCCCCATTGAATTGGTGTATGGCCGGAGAGTGAGGGGACCCCTAGACCTATTGAGAGCCCACTGGGAAGGGTTAGCGGGGGAGCAAGGACACTCCATTAAGGGGTATGTTCTAGAATTCAGGGACCGACTGAAGGACCTCACCGAGAGGGTGTGAGAGAACCTTCAGGTCGCTCAAGGTAGGAAGAAAGGAATGCCCGTAACCGGACCCTGGCAGTAGGGCAGAAGGTTCTGGCCTTGAAGCCTGTCAAAACAGACAAGCTACAGGCCTCTTGGCATGGACCCTACTGAGTGGTAGAGCAGCTGAATGACACAACCTATCTGGTAGCCAAATGCTCAGATGACCGGGTCCACTGGACCTTTCATGTGAACATGCTGAAGGCATACCAGGAAAGGGCCAGGCACATAGTTTCCATCTGTGCTCTGGCTATGAAGGACACCAAGAGTCTTCCCATGCCAGAGCTCTCAGGGCAAGATGTAGAGGACACACAGCTAGACGAGAGACTAGGAGGAGCAAATCTGACAGGTGCTAGGGAACCGACGAGACATGTTCTCCACTACCCCTGGGTACACCACAGCGGCAGTACACCAAGTGGAGACCCCAGGGCAGGTGCCTCTGCAACAGCCGGCGTACTCGGTTCCTGGGGCAGTTAGAGAAAGTATGCAAAGCGAGCTCAGGGAAATGCTGGACCTAGGTGTCATTGAACCGTACAACAGTCCCTGGGCCTCCCCGGTGGTACTGGTACCCAAGCGGGACAGGACCACCAGATTCTGCATAGACTACCGTAGGCTCAATGACCGAACCACGACCGTTGCCTACCCCATGCCCCGGGTCGATGACCTGCTAGACCGGATGGCCCATGGCAACTTCCTGACCACCCTAGACCTTTGCAAGGGATACTGGCAGATTCCCTTGGACCCAGAGTCCATCCCAAATTCGGCATTCATCACCCCCTTCGGCCTATACCAGTTTAGGGTCATGCCATTTGGGATGAAGAATGCTCCGTCGACCTTCCAGAGGATGGTAGATCACCTCCTGGATGGCCTCCAGGATTATGCCTGTGCCTACCTGGATGATATCGCGATCTACAGCGACACCTGGGAAGACCATCTGGTCCACCTAGGCGTCGTTCTAGACTGCATCAGGGCCGCCGGTTTGACCCTGAAGCCCGAGAAATGTACGATAGAGCACTCAGAGGTCCAGTACCTTGGACACTGAGTGGGCTGCGGGAAGCAGTGGCCGGAGACGGCGAAGCTTGAGGCATTTGCGAACTGGCCAACCCCAAAGACCAAGACACAAGTCTTAGCTTTTTTAGGTACTGCAGGAAACTACCGCAGGTTTGCCCCCAACTACAGTGCTCTGGCCAGACCCCTGACCAACCTAACCCGAAGACTGTTGCCCTGACAGGTCCTGTGGTCTCCGGAGTGTGAGTGCGCCTTCCAAAGCCTTAAGGCAGCTTTGATTTCTGTCCCTGTCCTGGCCGCTCCTAATCCAGCCAAACGTGTTTGTGTAAACACAGATGCCTCCATGTTCGGGTTGGGAGCAGTACTGAGCCAGGTGGACGACGAAAGGCAGGACCACCCCGTAGCCTATATCAGCAGGAAGCTGTTGCCCAGAGAAGTAGGCTATGTGGTGGTGGAGAAAGAGTGCCTGGCCCTGGTGTGGGCCCTGAAAAAATGTCAGCCCTACCTGTACGGATGGCCCTTCACCATCCTCACGGACCACGACCCCCTGGTTTGGCTAAACCGAGTTGCTGGGGACGATGGACGCCTGTTGCGGTGGAGTTTAGCCTTGCAGCCCTTTAACTTTACCATCCAATACAGGCCAGGAAAAAGCAATGGAAATGCCAACGGACTTTCCTGGCAAACTGAATTAGAATAGCTCTCCCTGACATCCCCAGGCCTGGAAGGGGGGAGCTGTCATGAATACCAGGTTGTCAAGGGTAAACCTCCACCCCCTACTACCTAGCCCCCTCCATTCTCTCACCGGATTTGAGAGCTTTTGAGAGCATTCACGATCTCCCAGATGCTTGGTTTTGTTTATTTTTATGTTTTGTACATCCTCACAGAAGAGCTGATCTCTGACCGCTCTTTTGGGGATTGGTACCCCCTGGGGAGGGCAAGAGGTGGGGTGATTGCCGGAAGTGACCTCCCTTGGGAACCGGGGGTTTCGGACCCCCCTAAAACTCCTACTTCCCCTTGGCCTTCCCTGTGTATGTTTGATCACCCGTAGCTCCGGACCCCAGCCAAGGATCACGTTGCTTTTTGGACTGTGGCATCTGGGGACCGAGGGCTTTCCAACAACACCCTGGAAGTGCTGCCGCTCCCTCAGGTTAACCCCAGACTAGCCACCACTGTACCACTGGGACTCTATAAGACAATGGACACTATCGGGGGCGCCAGCCTGTCTAGAGGGGCGGGAATGGCAGGAGATCTGAGGGTCTGATAAGACTCCTTATCAAGATGTGTTTTGTGTATACAAGCAGTATGTTTACACAATAAAGTTGTTCTTTTTGTTTCACCCGAATTCTAGTCTGTTTAATTATTTGGGTGAGCTCCGCTATAGTCCCTTTTTCTGCTACATAGCGGCATGTTCCTGGTATAGGAAGGACCCTTTAGTGGAGCTACCCAGTCGGGGTAGCCGGTATCCATCACAATCTAGGCCACTGGTTTTCAAACTAGACCTCAGGCCACATTTTGAGGATATCTGAACAAGAGCACAGGTAAAACAATCAACTAATTAGTAAACCTGGTTATTTTACCTGCTCTCATCCAAGGTTATCCAGAAAACCTGGATTGTTGGGGAGACCTGAGGACAGGTTTAAAAAACAGTGATCTCTGCCCATTTTTGTATATTTCATTCCACCATTTCACTGCCAAATGTGATCAAACTTTCCGTAACTTTTTAATAAAGTTTGGGTTTCTCGCTGAAATTATTTACATACTGCTTGTGACATCATAACAATGATGACACAAATTGCTGTAATAGCTTCTCTGGGATCCCCTTTGTTCAGAATTAGCAGACATACATGGCTTTGCCATTGCTTTTTGGTAATTAGAATGCAGCTAATTGCAGCTGCGCACAACAATTCTATTATTCCCAGCAGTGAAGGCGTTAATCAGGTAGCTTGTAAGGTTAATTTTAGCTTTAGAGTAGAGGTTACCCTCCCACCTGACACCTCCCAACCCCTGATCCCTCCAAACAGCTCTGTTCCCTCCCTCACCCCCCACTGGTCAACACCATCTTAGGTACTGACAAAGTCTGCCAGTATGCAGTTCAGTTTTTTTTTTTTTTTTTTAAATAATGATCCTCCTCAACCCTCCCACCTCCCTGATCCCCCCAAATAGCTCTCCTTATGTATTTTGCAGATCGATGACAAATCCAGCTTCCTCTAATCATTGCATGCCCCCATTGGCATCCAGCTCGTGGGGCATGCAACGATTGGAGGAAGCCGGATTCGTCATCAATATGCAAAATACAGAAGGAAATGCCGGTGGAGAATCTGCGGTCTGTTTACCGTAACTAAATGGTAAGTATTTAATAAAAAAGCGTGTTTGTAAATTTAATGAATTAAAGAGCCCCTGTTTTTTAAGAGTATTTTTAGATACTGGCCACTAATTCCTTAAACTTTACAATCACTTTGAAGCTGTTTATTTGGATTTTGAAACACGAATTGCAAGTCTGTACATAGCTGGTTTGTAAAACATTAGCTGACTACCTGACAAAGAAGATAGATCTATTGGAAAACAGCGACAGATCCCCATAAACAGAACAAAAATATTTATAATTCATCATAGGAACATCCATTTTTCAAATTACCAAAAGCTGTAATACACATTAAAATCTCCACTTTTAGACGCAACAAAGAAAAATATAGTAATGTCATATTTGTAACTGACAGCCATCTGCTGTGCATTGACACTACATCCTCTATCATTAGTGCAAATGAGAAAAAAATGGTAATAATAAAACAACTATATCCAACATCTAAAATGTGCTGTATAGGGAATTATAGTATAAATCCTGGTTAGTTAATTGGGAATTCATTGAAATATGGGAAGAGGCCTCTAAACAAACTCTAAAGAACTGGACTTTTTGCAGAGGACAATGAGCTGTAATATGGTGCTCCTGTGTTGACGTGAACAATAGGAACCATTGATACTGGATTAGCTCATTCTAGAAAATTAGCACTCTGTCTTCACAATGAGGCCTATTTATCAAGCCATCAACCGCAAATACGCTGGATGCCATAGGAATCAATGGGAGTCTGAAAGCAGCGAAAGCTCATGTTCGCTGCTGCCCGATATCCCATTGATTCCTATGGGAGAATAAAAGTTATGTTTACACCTAACTCCCTAACATATACCCCGAGTCTAAACACCCCTAATCTGCCGCCCGACACCGCCGCCACCTACATTATACTTATTAACCCCTAATCTGCCGCACCGACACCGCCGCCACCTATATAAAGTTATTAACCCCTATCCCACCGCTCCCGGAGCCTACCGCAAATAAATAAAGTTATTAACCCTTAAACCGCCAACCCCCACATCGCCATAAACTAAATTAACCTATTAACCCCTAAACCTAACAACCCGCTAACTTTATATTAAATATTAACTCATCCCTATCTTATAATAAATTTAAACTTACCTTTAAAATTAAATTAAACTATATTACACTATTTATTAACCTACCCTATTATACTAAAATTACATTAAACTATATTAAAATATTAATCTACCCTAACTATTATACTAAAATTATTTTAAACTATATTAAAATATTCATTAACCTACCCTAACTTTTATAATAAAATTACATTAAACTATATTAAAATAGGGTTAGGTGTTTAAATATATAATATAGTTAATTTAATTTGTAGTTTAATGTAATTTTAGTATAAAAGTTAGGTTAGATTAATTATTAATTTAATATAGTTTAATGTAATTTTAATATAATAGTTAGGGTAGGTTAATGAATATTTTAATATAGCTTAATGTAATTTTAGTATAATAGTTAGGGTAGATTAATAAATATTTTAATATAGTTTAATGTAATTTTAGTATAATAGGGTAGGTTAATAGTTTAATTTAATATTACAGGTAAGTTTAAATTTAGTATAAGATAGGGATGAGTTAATATTTAATATAAAGTTAGCGGGTTGTTAGGTTTAGGGGTTAATAGGTTAATTTAGTTTATGGCGATGTGGGGGGCTGGCGGTTTAGGGGTTAATAACTTTATTTAGTTGCGGTGGGCTCCAGGAGCGGCGGGATAGGGGTTAATAACATAATTTAGGTGGTGGTGGTGTAGGGGGCAGCAGATTAGGGGTTAATAACATAATGTAGGTGGCGGTGGGCTCCGGGAGCGTAGGAATAGGGGTTAATAACTTTATTAGAGTGGCGGGCTCCGGGAGAGGCGGTTAAGGGGTTAATAACTTTATTTAGTTGCGGCGGGTCAGGGAGCGGCAGGATAGGGGTTAAACAGTTTAGTATAGTGTGGGTGTTTAGTGACAGTATACAAATAAAGCTTGGAAAAAGACGAAGAGCAGCGAGATCAATGACTGTTAGTTAACAACAGTTCGCTGCTCATCGCCCCGTACTTGGTGCACGGCTTTTTGACAGCTTTTTTGTTAACTATGGAGAGCGTATTCAGGTCCGCGGCAGCGATGTTAGGCGATGTCAGGCGAGCGTATTGGTGCCGGCGAATGCAGCACAGTTGACAGATTGATAAATAGGCCCCAATGTATGAGAATAATGACTTGTAAAGAATAAAATCTTAAAAGGGATTGAGCCACTCCATAAAAAGCTGTAACAATCATCTGCCTGCAGTGTTGTTCGATATAGATTTGTCACTTTTATTTATTTAGTTTTTCTAACCATAGAAAGAAATATACACACTTGCGTGCTAGTTATCATATATGTGTGTATATATATATATATATATATATATATATATATATATATGTGTGTGTGTGTGTGTATGTATATATTGAGGGCTATATTGTTTTCCTTTTCTCCCTGCTGTAGCCAATCAGAGGCACTACTCTAAAGTGAGACTCTGTAAGGTTTGTGGAAGCTGTTTTTGAGATTTCATATAATTATTCCCCAAAATCTCAATCAACTCCTGTTAGGACCACCCAGTCTCACACCAGACCACAGACTCTTAGATTGTATCAGGAGTCCTGCTATGCTCATTGACTGAGGGATGACAATATAGTCATTCACTGGAGGGAGTATATAGATTATTAGAACAGTCTTTATTTATGTATAGCTGTGGTAGGTTTCCCAATGACAGGATTAGACCAAGATTGGTAAACAGGCTTAATGGTATGCGTTCAGTTTGTCACTGGTATATTGCAAAAGGAGGTAGTATTAAGACATAGTCCAGAGTTTGCATGTGTAGGCAGAGTCAAGTGTACACTCGTAGTATTAGGTAAGTAAACAGATAGCAGCTTGTTAGTTAGCACACAGTGTGTGCGCAACACATAAAGCACAGATCAAGGTTGTATAATATTAAAGCAAATGACAGGCAGTCTTATGGCATGCATAATTTATGAGTTGCAATGCAGTACACACAATGTAAGGTGACATTTTAGGAGACAATACCGTACTTCAGCTGCAGGAAAAGGTAACCGGATAGTACAGCAGAAGAGAGTGTCTCAGCTGTGTGATGTCAGCGGTGCTGCTTGTGAACAGCGTGCAGAGGAGAAGTGCTGGATCCGAATGGAGAGACCGAAGGTAAGTAGCCTGATGATCCTGCAGCTATAGGCAGTGATGAAGATCAGTATGAGAGAGCCTGTAGTCAGGATACAGAAATTTAAATTACAAATGATATAGCAACGGTCAGAAGAACCAGCAATACCAGGCTAGTTTCAATGCACTGAAGGGAGACCGTAGTCCACTGAGTCAAATTACCTAGCAAAGAGGTAGAAGAGGAGGGGCCTTAAATAGGGAGTCAAAGGAGACTTAAAGGTATACACACGTATATGTGTGACAGGCTCATAGTAGCATTGCCCTATACCAGGGGTGGTGGACCTTGGCACTTCAGACGTTTCAGAACTTCATTTCCCATGATGCTCGATTAGACTGCAGAGTGCCTAAGCATCATGGGAAATCTAGTTCTGAAACATCTGGAGTGCCAAGGTTCGCCATAACTGCCATATACACAGAAAATCTCAGGCTATAGCATGCATTATTTACTTGGTACTACAGGAAATGATAAAAGTTAAGCACAAAGGAGACAATATTTTAGAATTAATGTCAATAGCACTAACATCTGAAACCCTGCGGAAGGAAAGGAGACAAGGAAGGGTAGCCAATTTAGCTGAGAGTTGTTTGAGGGAAATATTAGGATTAGAAGGCCAATTTAGCAGGAAGGAAATTACAAGATCTACTTCCCAGAAAAAAAGAGTATTTTGAAGAAGGAGGATTCTTGATTCTAATGGCTTTGAGAAGGTGGCAAATATGGGGGTGACAACAAATAGGAAGATCATTAATGAAATTGTGACTAGCGGAAATAGCTGAACAGGCAAGATTAATGGAAAGATAAGCGAAACCATCATCAAAAAGAGAAGATAAATAATTAATTATTTCGGTAAGAGGGGCAGAAATTGGATCCACAATCCTTCGTGAGCACCAGACAGACCATTTGGACCAGGCTGAAACGTATGCTTTTTTGGTGCCAGGAGCCCATGATTCCTGAAGAAGGGATTTAGACCTTTCCAAAAGTCCTTCGAGGGTCCAGGGGACCCTGAAATTGTCCAGGCTATGAGGTTAAGGGACCCGTCTAGAAAGAATGGATGAGGACGATCTAGAGGGTCTAATAAAGGATGGGAAGTTGAGGGATGAGAAGAGGGTGAAGGAAGGAAAGCTCCAGCAGAGAGGGGTACAAGGATTGGATTGGCCAAAGAGGAGTTATCAGGAGAAGGGAGATCTGGGATCTGTGAAGATGAACGAGGGTTCTCGGAATCATAGAAAAAAGAATAGGTTCCTTGAATTGGACAGATTTGGAGAAACGCGTCTATTGCAGAGGCCTCTGGGTCCAGATGTCAACTGAAATAGGGTCTCATTTGGAAGTTGGATCTGAAAGCAAAAAGATCTATTACAAAGGGACCTCTCAGAGAGGAAAGAGAGTGGAAAATTTCTGAAAGTAATTTCCAAAAGCTGGAGACTTGAAGATAACAAGATTTCCAGACTGTGGCAAAATTGGAGAGGCCAGGAAAGTATTCGGCCTGGATTAGGGCTGGGCAATATGGGCACAACAAAAAAAAATTGTGATTGCTATTTATTGCGATTTTCTTATAAATGACTATAACACCTTAATTTTTCAATAAAAAAATGTATTTAAGACTACAGAATCATAATGTACATGTTTCTCATTGTCCAATACACCCAGGGAGAATAAAAATACAAACCACATATGTGTGTGTATATATATATATATATATATATATATATATATATACTCAAAAAAGAAAAAACAAGAAGGATAGAACAAGAACAGATAAGATAAAAGTATGTCCTAGCCGGCACTTCCACTTAGAGAAAATCAAAAGATATAAGCCTCATGGTAATGTGTGTGATAATAGCCAATCCCAAGGTGACAGGCTCCCTTCCCAGAGATATACGTTAATACATATGAAATATGCAAATAAAATTAATTTAATAAGTAAATAGAAAATAGAGACACATATACACACAATTATACATTATACAATTCTAAGAAATTGGCAAGTTATTAATAACAATGTCTACTAGAAACATACAATTACACCAATGACCATTGGATACTAGAGGAATATAACCAAAGGAACTCAGAGTCACTAAGGTCATATAGGATCCATATAAGAAAGCTTAGATAGAACTATCTGCATGAGTCCTTAAGGTAACTAGTATTGCAGCCTCCAAAAATTATCAGTTGTAATCCTTGAGCTTACAGTGCTGAAAAAGCGCTAGTTCATGTGCAAACAAAAGCAATTCAGGTTAGTAATGCAACAACTTTCTCCCTGCACGTATGTAGAGATGAGCAAGGTCAGTTCATACATATGAAGCCACAGTAAGCAGGGTCTATTAGCGTGTTAGTGAATGCAAACTAATCGGTTCAAGCTTATTAGGTCATACAACAGTAATAGAAGCAATCTATCAGTTTAATTGTTCAGTCAATGGTTAGTATCTTGTCAAATGAAAATTAAGAATCTCACCAATCTTCACAGCGGATCAAGGCCGCTGCAATATCATATCCTTTATATCCGATCTGTTGCAGAAATTACTTTTGTAGCATACCCCGCTCCAACTATATCCTGCAGGTATCTCACCTCATATGGGCTTCATATGGAGAATGGTAGGCTGATATTCTTAAAGGTCCATGGAGTGCTGAAACGGCTCGGTCGGCCTAACCGAGCATGTAAGACAAAGTACAATTATTATATATACTAGTGGGAAAGCCTGCCCAGAGAGCAGTCTATTGTGGTGACAACCACCGAACCACCCTGCCATTTTCGGAAGGGCAGTCTAGTGTGGTGACAGAACCACCCTGCCATTTTCGGAATCCACCTGAATGCAGCATACGCTGCATCCAGGTGGATTCCGAAAATGGCACAGTGGTGAAAGAATCCACCTGGATGCAGCTTATGCTTACGCTGCATCCAGGTGGATTTTTTCACCCCCCTGCCATTTTTGGAATCCACCTGGATGCAGCTTACGCTGCTATTTTTGGAATCCACCTGGATGCAGCTCCCCCCTCTCTTTTGCTCTCTCTCTCCCCTCTCTTTTGCTCTCTCTCTCCCATCTATTTTGCTCTCTCTCTCCCCTCTCTTTTGCTCTCTTGCTCTCCCCTCTCTTTCGCTCTCTCTCTCCCCCTCTCTTTTGCACTCTCTCTCTCCCCCCTCTGTATTGCGCTCTCTCTCCACCCTCTCTTTTGCGCTCTCCCCCCGTCTCTTTTCTCTCTCTCCCCTTCTCTTTTGCTCTCTCTCCCCCCTCTTTTGCTCTCTCTCCCCCTCTTTTGCTCTCTCTCCCCATCTCTTTGGCGCTCTCTCTCCCCTCTCTATTGCTCTCTCTCCCCCCTCTCTTTTGCTCTCTACCCCCTCTCTTTTGATATCCCCCCCCTCTCTTTTGCTCTGTCTCTCTCCCCCTCTCTATTGCTCTCTCTCCCCCTCTCTTTTGCGCTCTCTCTCTGACCCTCTCTTTTGCTCTCTCCCCCCTCTCTTTTGCTCTCTCTCCCCCTCTCTTTTGCTCTCTCTCCCCCTCTCTTTTGCTCTCTCTCCCCCTCTATTTTGCTCTCTCTCTCCCCCTCTATTTTGCACTCTCTCTCCCCCTCTATTTTGCACGCTCTCTCCCCCTCTATTTTGCACTCTCTCTCTCCCTCTATTTTGCTCTCTCTCTCTCCTCCATCTCTTTTGTGCTCTCTCTCTCACCTTCTCTTTTGCTCTCTCTCTCACCGTCTCTTTTGCTCTCTCTCTCCCACCTCTCTTTTGCTCTCTCTCTCCCCCCTCTCTTTTGCGCTCTCTCTCTCACCCTCTCTTTTGCGCTCTCTCTCCACCCTCTCTTTTGCGCTCTCTCTCCCCCCCTCTCTTTTGCTCTCTCTCTCTCCCCTCTCTTTTGCGCTCTCTCCCCCTCTCTTTTTCTCTCTCTCCCCCTCTTTTTTGCGCTCTCTCTTCCCTCTTTTGCGCTCTCTCTCCCCCCTCTCTTTTGCGCTCTCTTTTTCCCCCCTCTCTTTTGCTCTCTCTCTCCCCTCTTTTTTGCTCTCTCTCCTCCCTCTCTTTTGCTCTCTCTCCCCCTCTCTTTTGCGCTCTCTCTCTCCTCCCTCTCTTTTGCTCTCTCTCTCTCCCCCCTCTTTTTTGCTCTCTCTCCCCCCTCTCTTTTGCTTTCTCTCCCCCTCTCTTTTGCCCTCTCTCTCCCCATCTCTTTTGCTCTCTCTCTCTCCCCCATCTCTTTTGCTCTCTCTCTCCCCTCCCTCTCTTTAGCTCTCTCCCCCCTCTCTTTTGCTCTCTCTCCCCCTCTCTTTGCTCTCTCTATCTTCCCCTCTCTTTTGCTCTCTCTCCACCCTCTTTTGCTCTCTCCCCCTCTTTTTTGCTCTCTCTGCCCCCTCCTCTTTTGCCCTTTCTCACCCCTCTCTTTTGCTCTCTCTTCCCCTGTTTTTTGCTCCCTCTCACCCTTCTCTATTTCTCCCCTCTTTTACTCTCTCTCACCCCTGTTGTGTGCTCACGCCCGGCTCTGGCCCTCTACCACATCACACCCCGGCTCCGCCCGTCACATCCGGCCCCACCCCCTTCACGCCCGGTAGTCCATGCCCCCTTAATGGATCAGGTGCCAGGTCAGTTTGCCCACACCTCCATTAGCAGAAGATCGTAACGATCAGGCATCTGGCCTCATATGGAGGCGGAGTACCGATCGCACTCTGGCTCCATATGTAGCAGATGCCTGAAGCTTCAGGAGCTCCAGCTCTCAGCTGTTATGTTACAGCTGAGAGTTGGAGCTCCTGAAGCTGTCTCTCGCTGAGGTGGCTGCGGGCGCATCCAACATTCCTTTGAGGATGCGTGCGCAACTGCCGATGGTGACGGACATTACAAACACAATTATAGTATAGATATTTATAACCTACAGTATTATTTTATTACAATGTGAGCACTAATGTTCTATTAAAAAATAAGCAAGCTTCATAATATACAGTAATATTCTTAGTTCCAGAGTGAAAAATCTCTGTGCCTGCAGAAATATTGCAAGTAATCATGCTCCATAGTATGCAGTAATATTCTATTTTGTGCAATTCAGTATATCATATAAGAGAATGGACAAACAAAAATGGCACTGCCTTGAGAGAATATAGAGAATATGTGGGGTAAAATGATTAGAGGGACCTAGCACTGCATCCACAAATCAGCAACAGTACGAATCAGTTATATAAAATGCAAGTAAGCTTTATACTCTGCAGTAATGTCTCTATAGCAAACAATAATAGTGAAAAGTAAGCCAGCTGAGCTCTATAGTTTGCAGTATGATTCTAATGCAAAGGAGTCAAAATAATTCAGCACCAGTATTCTAGGTGATGTTCTAGCTGCAGGGTCCACACTCCAGACCCATAAAGTACAAACAAAAGTCCAGAAGGCAGCTGCACTATACAAAAATATATGAATTTATTTAGTACATAAAACAAATGCAACGTTTCGGACCTATCCAGTCCTTAGTCATGCAGACTAAGGACTGGATAGGTCCGAAACGTTGCATTTGTCTTATATACTAAATAAATATATTTTTGTATAGTGCAGCTGCCTTCTGCACTTTTCTAATGCAGAGGAGACAAGCTCTTTATCTTAAAGGGCCAGTAAACATAGAAAATAAAGTTATATAATTCTGCACATAGTGCAGAATTATATAACATTATATTAGTGCTAGCTTTATAGAACCTAATATTGCAGGTGAACTTTTATTAAAAAGGACCAGACCCGCTCTCTGTGCTCTACTGAGCGGGTCTGTTTTTTACACTGAGCGCATCTGGCCAGCTGTCTAGTCACAGCCCGGCCCAATCGCGCTTTTACACTCAGTGCAGCTCGCTCCTGCTCTGTCTGACAGCGGAAGCGAGCTGCACTGAGTGTAATGGCACGATCGGGCCGGGCTGTGACTAGACAGCTGGCCAGATGCACTCAGTGTAAAAAACAGACCCGCTCAGTAGAGCACAGAGAGCGGGTCTGGAAAACACTTTTTTAATAAAAGTTCACCGGCAATATTAGGTTCTATAAAGCTAGCACTAATATAATGTTATATAATTCTGCATCCATCCTCAATGAAGCGGCAAAAGTCCACATCGAAGCCGGCAGAAGTCTTCATCCAAGCGGGCCGAAGTCTTCATCCTAGCCGACAGAAGTCTTCATCCAGACGGCATCTTCTATCTTCATCCATCCGGCGCGGAGCGGCTCCATCTTCAAGACATCCGCGCGGAGCATCCTCTTTAATCGACGGCTCTTCCAGAATGAAGGTTCCTTTAATGGACATCATCCAAGATGGCGTCCCTTGAATTCCGATTGGCTGATAGAATTCTATCAGCCAATCGGAATTAAAGGGTAAAAAAACCTATTGGCTGATTGGAACAGCCAATAGAATGCAAGCTCAATCCTATTGGCTGACTGCATCAGCCAATAGGATTTTTACCCTTTAATTCCAATTGGCTGATAGAATTCTATCAGACAATCGGAATTCAAGGGACGCCATCTTGGATGACGTCCCTTAAAGGAACCTTCATTCTGGAAGAGCCGTTGATTGAAGACGATGCTCCGCGCCGTATGTCTTGAAGATACTTTGGGGGCTGAAATAGGTTGTCTTCAAGAGCCTTTGACCCCACATATTAGCTTCCACAGAGGCCTCTGCACAGGCTGCCTCTAACTGCTCATCTGCACTGAAATGGTTTTCTTTTCATTGTTACAGCATCTGAAGCAGTAAGAGTCATAAACCGCTGGCATATTAAATGCTGCTATCACATACCTTGACTCTTTACCTGGGACCTCTATTCTACTCAACTGAGCTAATCCCCAGCGGATAAAGCCCCACACAACAGACCTAAGACAAGCAGTAGGCAGGACAGGAGCCCTAGCACATGTCCTACCACATGTCAGTGCAGCTATGTTCAGAGACAGCTGCCATGCCTGCGAGGGATTGCATTCCTTTGTTTGTTGAACAGCATGCTCATCCGGTTGTTCCCTGACCCTGGTGCAAAGCAAGATGGGGCATACTGCAGAGCAGTACATATGGCTACACTACTCCCTCACTCAGCCAGACCCTGGTGCATTTGAGTTCCAAGACTCCCTCTGGACACACCCACTTTGGTTGTTTTTCATGATCTGATTTGCTGACCCTAAACAAAGCCTCTCCTGCCCCTGTGTAATACCGGCTGTGTGTAAATATCTGACTTAAATTCCCCTGCTGCGTGGCCTAAAAAAAAGATCCAGTTGCACCGGGCACAATTTTCGATGCATCTGGTAGTGGGGGTTGGACTTCAGCCCACTTGGATGAAGACTTCTGCCGGCTTGGATGAGGACTTCGGCCCGCTTGGATAAAGACTTCGGCCCGCTTCAATGAGGACTTCGGCCCGCTTGGATGAAGACTTCTGCCTGCTTCGATGAGGACTTCGGTCCGCTTGGATGAAGACTTCTGCCGGCTTCGATGAGGACTTCGGCCCGCTTGGATGAAGACTTCTGCCGGCTTCGATGAGGACTTCTGCCGCTTTGTTGAGGATGGATGTAAGGTCTTCAAAAACAGTAAGTGGATCTTCAGGGGTGAGTGTTAGGATTTTTTAAGGGTTTATTGGGTGGGTTTTATTTTTAGCTTAGGGTTTGGGCGGAAAAAGAGCTAAATGCCCATACAAATGCCCTTTTCAGGAGAATGGGGAGTTTAGGTTTTTTAGATAGGATTTTATTTGGGGGGTTTGGTTGTGTGGGTGGTGGGTTTTACTGTTGGCGGGTTGTTTGTATATTTTTTTACAGGTAAAACAGCTGATTTCTTTGGGGCAATATCCCGCAAAAAGGCCCTTTTAAGGGCTATTGGCAGTTTAGTTTAAGCTAGGGTTTTTTTTATTTTGGAGGGGCTTTTTAATTTTGATAGGGCTATTAGATTAGGTGTAATTAGTTTAAATATTTGATCATTTATTTTTTATTTTGTGCAATTTAGTGTTTTGTTTTTTTGTAATTTAGTTAATTGTATTTAATTAATGTAATTTATTTAATTGTAGTGTAAGGTTAGGTGTTAGTGTAACTCAGGTTAGGTTTTATTTTACAGGTAAATTTGTATGTATTTTAACTAGGTAGTTAGTAAATAGTTAATAACTATTTAGTAACTAGTCTACCTAGTTAAAATAAATACAAACTTGCCTGTGAAATAAAAATAAAACCTAAGCTAGCTACAATGTAACTTTAAGTTATAGTTATATTGTAGCTAGGTTAGGGTTTATTTTACAGGTAAGTATTTAGTTTTAAAAAGGAATTATTTAATTAATGATAGTAATTTTTATATTTATATTTATTTTAATTATATTAAAGTTAGTGGGTGTTAGGGTTAGACTTAGGGTTAGGTTTAGGGGTTTATAACTTTAGTATAGTGGCGGCGACGTTGGGGGCAGCAGATTAGGGGTTAATAAGCATAATGTAGGTGGCGGCGATGTTAGGGGCGGTAGATTAGGGGTTAATAATATGTAACTAGTGTTTACGATGCAGGAGTGCGGCGGGTTTAGGGGTTAATATGTTTATTACAGTGGCAGCGATGTCCAGAGTGGCAGATTAGGGGTTAATAATTTTATTTTAGTGTTTGCAATGCGGGAGGGCCTCGGTTTAGGGGTTAAAAGGTAGTGTATGGGTGTTAGTGTACTTTTTAGCACTTTAGTTATGCGTTTTATGTTACGGCGTTATAGCATAAAACCCATAACTACTGACTTTCAGTTTACGGTACGGATCTTGTATTTATAGGCTGTACCGCTCACTTTTTGGCTTCCCAGGCAAACTCGTAATACCGGCGCAAAGGAAGTCCGATTGAAAAAGGACTTTTGGAAGGCTGCTGTAGTTACGTTGCGTTACGGAAAAAAAAGTGTGCGGTGCAGCTAGACCTACAAGACTCGTAATACCAGCGGTAGTGAAAAAGAGCCATAACGATGCTTTTTCACTCATACCGCAAAAATCCTAATCTAGCCGTAAGTGTGTTATGGGAAATTTAAGTTTGTGTTTAACAATTCTCTAAACCATTACTGTGTGATAACAATATCATAGTAGTAAATAGTAGCAAACTGCTCAATATTTAAAGACACATCTCAATCAATTAAATCAACCTAAGGAGACAATAGATTGCACAAGAGTCTGAAACAACAACACCCTTCTGGCCTTGTTAAGACATAACTAAGAGGAAAAAAGGAAATTAATCAATGAAGACATTTTAGATCAAACATAATTACACATCTTAAAATGGGGGATCTATAAATACAATACTTAAAATTGAGGATATAGATATCAACTTAAGATCAATGCTGTAATGTAGTAGAATCTACTCAATTGAAAACCAAGCAGTAAATTTCCTTTTAGAGATAGTAATGGATACTCAATACATTATAAATTATAAATTATTTGTTGCTATAGATAGTGCTTTGCAGTAATTTAATATTTGATGGTAAATAGTATTTGAAGTACAGTTATTAGGTTTATATGTGCCTAATCCTAAAAGGTGGTTTTAATATGTGGATAATATTACATGCACGCTAACTTTAGCATATGGTTTCACTATGATAAAATATTTTTTATTTGATTATAACTATTACCAATGAAAGCAACCAAGCCAGTGATCCACAGAAAAACTAGTGTAAAATTTTCCTTTACTGGTAGACCAATTAGAGTGAATGATTTTTGGGGACTCCTCAGACACTGATTTGGTGACAGGACACAATATATACTGAGATGTGGTGTTAATCAGCCTATTTAACAGTAGTTCAAATATGCCTATGTCATAATCAGTCAGTAACTGGGCATCAGATCTGCCAGGTACTCCAATAAGCAGCTGATAGTGCATTCATTAGTTTAAAGTGATTGTAAACTTAAACAATCACTCAAATTATAGGCACTTTCATTCATCAAAGTCGGGGGCGTTATTAATAACTTGCTGAATGCCAATGGGAGAGCGATACGATTGGCTACAGCATGATTTGACATTTTACACAGAAATAGACTGTTCGTTGCGGGCGGAGGAACGGCGAAATGTTTAGCAAAAAAATAAAAGGGTAATTAGTTATATAATTTAGAGTTTACAATGATTTTGATGAATGAAAGTGCCCATCATTTACTTTTTATTACAAATATTGTTGAGATAATCGTTTAAGTTTATAATCACTTTAATGACTTGTGCAGCAGCAAATAATTCATTTCAGAAATTAGTTATTCAGAATATTTGTTTGCTGCACTATTAGATATTTGTTTCATTTAAAACAAAATGAATACTAAATATTCATTAACATTTAATACCTCAAAAAGAATGTGTGATTGTGTGTATTTGTATGTGTTTGTGTGTTTGTATATTTGAGGAGTGTGTGTGTAATTGTGGTGTATTTTCTCTTTAGTTAATAGGTGCCGCTTTGAAGCCTGTCTACCCTGTATTGTTAGAGGAGTTATAGGTAGAAACTCTGTTATTGCACCTGCATATAAAAATCCCTGGTGCATAGTATTCATCTGCACTATGCCCCTCTTTATACTTTGGGGGCTGAAATAGGTTGTCTTCAAGAGCCTTTGACCCCACATATTAGCTTCCACAGAGGCCTCTGCACTGATACAGTAAAGAGCAGGCTGCCTCTAACTGCTCATCTGCACTGAAATGGTTTTCTTTTCATTGTTACAGCATCTGAAGCAGTAAGAGTCATAAACCGCTGACATATTAAATGCTGCTATCACATACCTTGACTCTTTACCTGGGACCTCTATTCTACTCAACTGAGCTAATCCCCAGCGGATAAAGCCCCACACAACAGACCTAAGACAAGCAGTAGGCAGGACAGGAGCCCTAGCACATTTCCTACCACATGTCAGTGCAGCTATGTTCAGAGACAGCTGCCATGCCTGCGAGGGATTGCATTCCTTTGTTTGTTGAACAGCATGCTCATCCGGTTGTTCCCTGACCCTGGTGCAAAGCAAGATGGGGCATACTGCAGAGCAGTACATATGGCTACACTACTCCCTCACTCAGCCAGACCCTGGTGCATTTGAGTTCCAAGACTCCCTCTGGACACACCCACTTTGGTTGTTTTTCATGATCTGATTTGCTGACCCTAAACAAAGCCTCTCCTGCCCCTGTGTAATACCGGCTGTGTGTAAATATCTGACTTAAATTCCCCTGCTGCGTGGCCTAAAAAAAAGATCCAGTTGCACCGGGCACAATTTTCGATGCATCTGGTAGTGGGGCTTGGCAGGGATAAATGGGGGGATCCATTGGCAGTTTAAGGGCTCCAAACCAGGGTGCCAGGGCCCAATTTTAAGACCCCATTAGAGTCCGGGTTTGTGCTAATGGATAGTGATGGTGTGGTAACAGTCTAGGTAGTGCGGAACGGCTATGGTTTATCAGCCAGTGGTAATGGGACTTGGATATGCCCAGCCTGTAAAAATAATGTATTTACTGCCTAAGCTGTTACCACACCATCAAGGACACTTTATTAGGACATTCATATCAGGATATTCCTATGGACACTAATCAGGATCATTTAACTTATATGTTTTAAGGACAGACTGTCCATGTGATTAACAGAGACTTTTTTTTGTACACGTGTACACATTTTTATTATTTTTTATAATTTTTTTGCCCCAAGAGGGGCGATCATTCACTTGGGTACCCACTTGATTGTATTATTGTACATTTTATATGTGTCAATATCTCTTATTACATTTGTCACTTACCACATCTGGCACCAATTATTTGCACCTTTAGGCGGCACACACTTAGGTCATTATACATACTAATAATACAAGTCATATAACATCTGTTTATGCTTTGCCAAATTGAGTAAACTGTTTAATAAACTTCCCTTTCTATAGTTGCATTTGCTATTATTAGTTATATGTTAGATAGGCCACCATTTTTGTAATTTTATTTTTATTATTTTTAATTTTGTAAGTGGCTTACTGCACCAATATCTCTTGCAGGTCTCTTTTATAGCCCTAATAGATTACTTCAGCCTTTGGTGCTCCTATTCTATCACTTTTTCCTTTAAAGGGACATTATACACTCATTTTTTCTTTGCATAAATGTTTTGTAGATGATCTATTTATATAGCCCATAAAGGTTTTTTTTTTAAAAAAAAATGTATAGTTTTGCTTATTTTTAAATAACATTGCTCTGATTTTCAGACTCCTAACCAAGCCCCAAAGTTTTATTTGAATACCGTCAGCTACCTTCTCCAGCTTGCTCCTGTTTGTGTAAAGGGTCTTTTCATATGCAAAAGAAGGGGGAGGGGGGGAGTGTCTTATTTCCCTCTTGCAGTGGGCTTTCCAACTGCCTTTTCAACAGAGCTAAACTGACAGCTTCTAAGTAAGTTTTTAAACAGTTTTATACTGGATTTTTATATCAGTATCTGTGCATCTTATTCTTTATAGTAGTGTCTATTACATGCAGTTATATGAAAATGAGTGTATACTATCCCTTTAAGTGTATGCTCATAAATGTTTCACTCTGTTCCTATTCTTCACATTATTATTAATTAATTTCTTTTGAGAAATTGGGCAACCCACACTTTTGTACAGGAATGATGGTTAAAAATGACGTTAGTTACTAAGTGGGAACATGTTTGCTATTGATTGGTAAGTTTGTGTCACTATTGTGTGTGACTAAAAGGAAACAAAAATAAAGGGGCAGTCAAAGTTGCATCAATAAAATCCATAGTGGCAATAATTTAAAATACCTTTCAAAATAGTAATGGAATCCACCATATTTTAAAGGGACAGACAACTTGTTTTTTCTTATTGTTTAAAAAGATAGATAACATCTTTACTACCCATTCCCCAGCTTTGCACAACCAGCATTTTCATACTAATATACCTTATATCATTTTCAAGTAGACTGTCCCTTTAACTTCAGATTCGCAGAACCACTCGCTGCTAATTAAAATAAAAAAGTTGCGGCTAAAGACACAAGCAAAGCACTTTTTGAGGCTAATATTGCTGTCTGCTTAACTTATAATATATTTAATGAAATAGCTGCCAAAATGTGGGATTAACTTTGTGACAGCTACTACACCAACTATATAGTAAGTTACCATTCAAATAAGGAACCCAGGAATAGGCAGATTAGAATATAACTTTTAGCTGGGGTAAATGGTGACTTCAAAGCATGAAACAAATAAAAAGCACTAAGTGTAGCAAAACCAGATTTGATAATTTAGTGAATTTGTGTGTGCAAGAAAAATCATACAAGGTGATCCGGGCAACTATTAGAATATTACTTCATTTTAGGATATTCTGCATTATAGCAGAATGCTAACCCACAACAAGAGAAACAGAGAAACCACAGCACTTAAGTCATCACTGAATATTTTATTACACCTAAGGCATCACAACTCACCATCATAATGTCTTAGGGATAATACATTATTCAACAGACATAAGTGCCAATAGACTTGTTTCCTGGCTAATGCAATAATGGGAAGAGTAAAGTTTATTCATTCTCGCTGCCAGCTGTCTTATTGCCTCGCAAAACACTTACAAAATTTGAGCTTGACTTCATCAGATGTTGGTGATGTAGTAAACTGAAAACAATATTAAATGGTAATAAGCAATTAATGTTATAATGCGTTTCCTCCATTCTGGAGATGCTACATTTAAATAAAACTAGAAAAACTCTGCATCTGCTGAAAGCAGGTACTTCCGGCTTTTCTTAAGTTTCAGTGAGCATTTAATTGGCATTACATTTTCATTAAATTGCCCTAACTCTTTTCAAATTATATAACAAAAATATGCTATATATTGTATCAAGGGGTTAAAGGGGCACTAAAGTCAAAATTAAAGAGACATTAAACACAAAATAGACTTAATTAACCTCTATCTAATTATGGGTGTCTCCATGTTGGAACTTAGGTTACACTGCTGTTATCTAGAAGAGTTACTGCAAACTTGCAAACACATGCAATGCAATAAAAGGTCATTTTCAACATGGTGGCATCCATGACTACCAGAAGCTGGGAATAACCTCAATACCATACTTAGGGATATATTTAATAAAGTGCGGACGGACATCATACGATGTAGCGTATCATGTCCACCGTGCATCGATAAAACTAGCAGTTCTTGTGAACCAATTGGCCGCTAGCAGGGGGTGTCTATCAACCCGATCGTATTCGATCAGGTTGATTTCTGTCCGCCGCCTCAGAGCAGGCGGACAGATTATGGAGCAACAGTCTTTAGACCGATGCTTCATAACTTCTGTTTCTGTATTTAGTGTTTAATGTCCCTTTAAACTTTCAGGAATCAAATAGATCATGTCCTTTTAAACAACTTAATGCTGATATCTAATTTGCACCAATCTCTTGGTATCCTTTGTTGAAAAGCATACATAGGTAGGCTCAGGAGCAATAATGCACTACTGGGAACTAGCTACTTATTGGTGGCTGCACACATACAGTATACCATTTGTCACTGGTTTACCCGATGTGTTAAACTTCGTCCCAGTAGTGCATAGCTGCTCCTTCTACAAAGGAAGCCAAAAATGTAGCAAATCCAATAATGTAAGTAAATTTAATTTGTTTAAAATTGTATTCTCTATCTGAATCATGAAAGAAAAAATATAGGTTTCAGGTAAGGTTTACTAGAACCAAGAACCTTCTTTATATAAGCCATGAACATAAATAATTTAAATAAAATATTTAATGCAAAAATCCTTCAGGAGCCTCAGAAAACAGCTGGTCCTGTGAAAATGGCCGGTGAGCCAATAACCAATTGGCAACCATGTGTGCTCAGGACAAGCAGCTCTCTGCAGTACCCAAGCATTGGATAAATAAATACACTTGCAGTCCAGTAGTACTAAAATGATATGCAAAGAGTTAGAGCTTGTACATTCTACACTACAATGTAGTGTAAAGGGACACTCAATCAAAATTAAACTTTCATGATTCAGATAGAGCATGCCATTTTAAACAACTTTCCAATTTACTTCCATTAACAAAATGTGCACATTCTATTTATATTTACACTTTTTGAGTCACCAGCTCCTACAGAGCATGTGCAAGAATAAGTGTGTATGCATTTTTGAATGGCTGATGGCTGTCACATGGTACGTGTATGCATTTGTGAATGGCTGATGGCTGTCACATGGTACAGGGGGAATGGAAAAAGACATAACTTTTAAAATTGTCAGAAAAAAAATCTACTACTCATTTGAAGTTCAGACTAAGTGCTATTGCATTGTCTTGTTATCTTGCATTTGTTGATTATGCAAATCTACTGTGTTGACTGGTCCTTTAAGATACATAAACTGTGAATTTCCGCTCTGGACCAGCAGTCCTCTGCACAATTTTATCAATGTAATTGCCCTTTAACAGGTGTAAATCAGCCATTGCACATGTCAGTTTTGATTGGATTTCTAATTTCAGTCTTGATAACAACTACGAAAACACGAGAAAAACCCTTTGTGGCTGTGATGTTTTTAGCGGCCAAATACATTTTAGATTGTGATCACACACACAAAAAAACTACTTTCTATATCATTTAAAACTGAAAATCTAGTTATCGGGAGCTGATCTCAGAAAGATTGTGATTGAGGCTTTACTTTGTTCTATTGGTATCCATTGTTGAAAAGCATACCTAGACAGATTCAGGAGCAGCACTGCACTACTGGTAACTAACTCGTGATTGGTGGCTTCCCACATATACCTCTTGTCAATTGCTTACCAGCTGTGCTTACCTAGCTCCCAAAGATGCTTTGCTGCTCTGGAGCTGACTTTAACTATGTGTTTAATTAATTGTAGGAATTTAACTCATACTTCTATCTAATAGTGCAAAATTAAGCTGTTTTAAGCACACACAAAAAACTCACATGAACATCCTTGCATTAAGGAAATGTGCTGTTTTTTATAGCATTTTATAGCATGACCTTGAAGCTTTATTTGAAACTTATGGACAAACTCTGCTCTATCAGATATATCTCCTTGCCATATATCATGAAGATTAGTTCTGAATCTATTCATGCATTTAGAAGTTGTAGGCATATAATAAAATGTGCAACTTCATATTGAATACAGTGCAGCTATAATAAAGAAATAACTTATGCAGAGTATATTTGTAACTGGGATTTGAAACAAGCTGTTAATATTTAGGCTGTGCAATATTTCAAGCAAATCCTTACCAGCCATGACTTCTGGTGATTGGAAGAACTCATCTGGATGCAGGTACCCAAACTGTGGAACAAGGCACCAAGCTATCCGCAGGATGCTGAGTCCGCCCCACAGTACCTTTATCTTCATTTTTCAGACTTGGTGCAGAATCTGTGTTTTTAAAGCACAACAATCAAAATCATTATTTTTAAGCCTAAAAAACAAAAACACAAATGATCCACACAATCAAATCATTAGCATATTGTCTATGTGAACGTGGTAGTTGCTTAACCCATTTGAAATCAGATTAACTATGTATAATATATGTGGGAGGCTTCTATAATATTATGCCTCTCTTGATAAAAAATAATCCTCATGACCATTATAAACATTTTAATTAAAGCTACATATCGAGGATGAGGACACTATTGGTCGTATTTTTTTATTTTATTTTTAATTACGTCTCATTTGCTTATTTCAAATGTATTTAAAATATGCTACTGTGGTGTCTTTATGATAGATGTGAAAGGATTTATTGTGTAAACCAGGCTGCAAATCCAGCGTTAATCTCAGCTACTCAATTACCACAAAATCCATCGGACGGCGCTCTGACAGTAAACGGCTAATCCCGTAACCCAGTGTATGCCAGAGGTTTGCAGACTTCTCTAGCAGCCAAGGAGTTAATTTCTATAAGCTTCTGCAGATGTATCGTTTTCTGCCGCAGTACTAGTTAAATCAGTAGCATCTTCCAACTACGGAACGGCTATTCACAGTGGCATCGTTAGGAGGGGCTGACTGTGGCTGGAGCCCTGAATGGTCCTTGGAAAGCCCCGAGCCTATCAACCATAATTTGTATTTTTTTAGTACAATTGCCAGCTCCAGGTTTGAAACAGTGTGCCTGATTTTTCTGCTTAGGGTTTACACTGTCCTGCTCTTCTCTCCCGTCTCGTATATATGAGAAAGAACTGACACAATATCAGCTAGTTCCCAACCAGTCGATAGACCCAAAGAAACAGGTAATTTAGCTGTATGGGAACTAGTTTGTAACCAATGGGTTGATGTCAAAGTCTCAGTGTAAGGATTTCTGCAAAGGGGGTCAGAATGGGCTTCTATTTACTTATCTTATTATCAGGTTAGCAGATATAAGCAGAGCACAGAGCCTCCTTGGTTTTTGATACCACAACTCCTTGACTGGATGAGATCTAGCTGGTGTATCTCAGAACCAACAGTATTTTTTTATCACCCCCCCCCCCCCCCATTGAGGTAAAGGACTCCATATATTATGTTGGCAAACTTTTTAACCACCTTTGTTAGCTGCCCAATTATTAATTTCTAGAACTGCCTTCTCCCCTCTCACAATGAGCCCACCATCCCTGAGAATAATAGTATCTCCCTAGCTGCTCTGCAATTAAAGGGTTCTGAAACCCAAACTTTTTCTTTTCTGATTCAGATAGAGCATGACATTTTATTTTATTTTTTTCCAATTTACTTCTATTATTAAATGTGCTTGATTCACATGGTGTGTCATTGACACTGTGGCCCCTCCTACCATAGCTCAGAAACCACACTCTCAGCCTTGACATACTCCTCTGACACGGTATCTATGCAGATGTTCCCGTAATCCTGAGCGACACTGGAGGAAATCTCGGAGTTCAGCTGACTTTCTTCACTACAAGTTCATTCTGAACTCGTACTATTCTGCCCTTAATCTTTATAAGCAACACTACTTCTCTAATCTCATCTCTACTTCCTCTAACCCAAAACGTCTGTTTTCCACATTCAATACTCTTCTGCACCCACCTCCTAATACAACTTCTCTCTCAGCTCAAGATTTTGCCAGCCACTTCAATAAAAAAATTTACTCTATCAGAAATTAAATCACCTCTCAACTTACTACCAATCTCCCACCCCCTCAAAAGCTCACAATCATTCAAAACCCAATTACCCTTAAATTTAGCTCTTTTGCCCCTGTTACCGAGGAAGAAGTTTCTGCCCTTATACTGTCCTCCCACCTCACTACCTGTCCCCTCGACCCTATCCCCTCACAGTTACTCCCCTCCCTCTCTTCTACCCTCACCCCCCATACTCACAAACATTTTCAACCTCTCCCTCAACACTGGTATATTTCCCTCATCTCTAAAACATGCACTGGTCACACATATCCTCAAAAAAACCTTCCCTCTATCCAACCTTCCCATCCAACTACCATCCTATTTCCCTACTCCCTCTTGCCTCAAAGCTCCTTCAAAAGCTAGTATATGCACGTGGTTCTCTTCCTATCTATCTAACCATACCTTTAGTCTAGCCTTCTCCGGAGCATCCTCTGCCCCGTTACCACTTTCTGTTGGGGTACCTCAAGGCTCTGTCCTCCGTCCCCTTCTCTTTTCAATCTATACATCATCATTAGGTTCCTTAATGAAGTCCCACGGGTTTCAATATCATTTGTATGCCGACGACACCCAAATCTTCCTCTCGGCACCAGACCCACCTCCTTCCCTACTAACCCATGTCACTAACTGTCTCATATCTCATCTTGGATGTCCTCTCACTACCTGAAACTAAATCTCTCCAAAACTGAACTCCTTATTTTTCCCCCTTCCAAAATCTCCACCCCCCAATTTTCTATAACTGTTGATAATTCCATCATTATCCCCACCCTGCATGCCCGATGTCTTGAGGTCACACTTGACTCAGACTTTTCCTTCACGTCTCACATTCAGTCCTTGGCTAAAGCCTGCCGCTTCCACCTTAAAAACATCTCTAAAATTAGACATTTCCTTACACAAGACACAACTAAGATTTTAATCCACTCTCTCATCCTTTCCCGTCTCGACTACTGCAACTCCATCCTCTCTGGTCTACCTAGCTGCCGCCTAGCTCTTTTACAATCCATAATGAATGCCTCTGCCAGGCTCATCTTCCTTACACGTCGCTCTTCATCTGCTGCTCTGCCAATCCCTTCACTGGCTTCCTCTTGCCTCCAGGATTAAACACAAAATCCTCATGCTGACATATAAAGCCCTCAACTGCACTGCTCCCCACTACATTTCAGACCTTGTCTTCGTATACTCATATCCCTCCTGTCCCCTTCGCTCTGCTCATGATCTCCTCCTCTCTTGTTACTTCCTGCCATTCCCGTTTACAGGACTTCTCCAGACTGGCCCCCATCCTGTGGAACTCCCTGCCGCACTCCACAAGACTCTCCCCTAGTTTTAACAGCTTCAAGCTCACCCTAAAGACTCTACTATTCAGGGATGCATACAACCTACACTAACCTTTCCTAACTCCATTGCTTTCCCCTTGAACCCTTTAACATGTAAGTCTATGAGCCCAGCTGTTTGTAGATCACCTTCATAAGAGCCGACTACAAAAGTGCAACTCTCGGCAGGGCACTCTACCCAATTGATCCCTATAAATGTTATCCTGTATACCAACTATTTTTATAGCGCTGCGGAATCTGTTGGCGCTCTACAAATACCTGCTAATAATAAATAATAATGGTATTCTTTGTTGAAGAGATATAGTACTGTCATCTAGTGCTCTTGCAAATGGATAGCATGTTTAAAAAATTGCTGCCATATAATGCTCAACACACATGCACACTCCAAGCTAACATTCCTGCTTTTCAACAAAAGATAACAAAAGGAAAATTTGATAATAGAAGTTGATTTAAAGATGTTTAAAATTGCATGCTCTATAGTATAGTTCTGGGGAGTTAAATATTTATCATGCTTGAGGTTTTTTTTACAGGTGCTACAAGGTTAATGTTAAATAATTCAGAATTATGTAACATTAATATTATTGTTCACTGTCCCTTTAAGAAATAGAATCTTATTCTGAAGACTCTGCAGAAATCCTTATACTATGAGACTTCCACATCAACCCATTTCTTTTGCAGCACAAGCTAGTTCCTATCTAGCTAAATGACCTGTATCTGGGTCTTTTGCCTGGTGGGGAACTAGCTGATATTGTGACAAGAGAGAAGAGCAGGACATGGTAAAGCCTGTCCTGTGAAAGCAGTAAAATTAGACTGAAAGGTTCAGGGCTTTTCAAGGACCTGGGCACTACTGCCACAGTCAGCCCCCCTATCAATGCCATTGTATAGAGCATCTTGGATTTGAGGGGTGAAAAATCCTAACCTACTAAGGGCTGAATTGTAAATCCATCATATCAGTAATGCTGTCCATGGGACCATTACATAACGTTATAATCTTCACTAACACATTTATAGAGGAAGTGTATCACACACAACTGAGAGGTAACCAAAATTATGGGAGCATACCAAATATTTACTTAGTAGGGTGATCATATTGCCGTTTTAAAAAGGTACACATATGAAAAATACATATGTCAGGGCTGTTTATGTGTTGTACAGGAACCCTGACATATGCTTTTTTTCATATGTGTCCCTTTTTTAAGCGGCAATGTGGTCACACTACTTATTAGCAAATCCACCATTAGCTTAAATGGAGGTTGTGACTGTGATGTTGCAATGTTTATAATAAGAAAAAGAAATTTAAAAGTTATACAATATTAAAGGGACATCGAACTGCTGGATACAACTACAACATCATAATTACTAATCACCATTTTCCTCCTGTACCTGTAGCACTCTTTAAAGCCATTCTCTTACAGAAGCCAGTTGGTATATCTATGTATCTTTATACAAGGTGCTGCCATTTTGTATTGCACGTATACAATGACGGAAGCAGCTTTCACAAGTCTGTGATGTTATCGGTTTTTTTGACAGCCGTACTTTGCACTTTAGGTTAGCTAGCACAATAGAAAGCAGAATCTTTCATTTTTTGCAGTTAATATTAGACATGGGCATTTAGATATTTTGTTAGCATCCAAATGCGGAAGAAGGAGGCCACTTATTCCATTTGGCTCTTTTCAGAGCCACATTTATTCTTGTGAAGTTGCAACTCACTATGCTCTGGATCCTAGCATGCTATTGGCTAAGAGGTGGAAACATCATCTCATTGAAAAAATAGCGTTTTGCCGTGGGCATCTGGAGGCGCTCAGCTTGGCATAACTTGAAGCAGCATGAAGTTTTTTTTTATACTTTATGACTAAAAATCATTATTTTTCCAAGCAAATAATTCTTCTGTCCTCTTTTTTGTATTTTGTCATGTTCCCTCTTCTAATAATGTTTTACACTTTTTTTTTTACATACAGTAATATTAATTAGTACCTGTATTAATGGCACCTGTTTGAACTTGTTATCAGTATAAAAGACACCTGTCGACAACCTCAAACAGTCACACTCCGAACTCCACTATGGTGAAGACCAAAGAGCTGTCGAAGGACACCAGAAACAAAATTGTAGACCTGCACCAGGCTGGGAAGACTGAATCTGCAATAGGCAAGCAGCTTGTTGTGAAGAAATCAACTGTGGAAGCAATAATTAGAAAATGGAAGACATACAAGACCACTGATAATCTCCCTCGATCTGGGGCTACATGCAAGATCTCACCCCATGGGGACAAAATGATCACAAGAACGGTGAGCAAACATCCCAGAACCACAACGGGGGGACCTAGTGAATGACCTGCAGAGAGCTGGGACCAATGTAACAAAGGCTACCATCAGTAACACACTACGCTGCCAGGGACTCAGATCCTGCAGTGCCAGACGTGTCCCCTGCTTAAGCCAGTACATGTCCGGGCCTGTCTGAAGTATGCTAGAGAGCATTTGGATGATCCAGAAGCGGATTGGGAGAATGTCATATGGTCAGATGAAACCAAAGTAGAACTGTTTGGTAGAAACACAACTTGTCGTGTTTAGAGGAGAGAGAACACCATACCTACTGTGAAGCATGGGGTGGCAACATCATGCTTTGGGGCTGTTTCTCTGCAAAGTGAACAGGACGATTGATCCGTGTACATGAAAGAATGAATGGGGCCATGTATCGTGAGCTTTTGAGTGCAAACCTCCTTCCATCAGCAAGGGCATTGAAGATGAAATGTGGCTGGGTCTTTCAGCATGAGAATGATCCCAAATACACCGCCCGGGCAACGAAGGAGTGGCTTCGTAAGAAGCATTTCAAGGTCCTGGAGTGGCCTAGCCAGTCTCCAGATCTCAACCCCATAGAAAACCTTTGGAGGGACTTGAAAGTCTCTGTGTTGCCCAGCGACAGCCCCAAAACATCACTGCTCTAGAGGAGATCTGCATGCAGTAATGGGCCAACATACCAGCAACAGTGTGTGACAACCTTGTGAAGACTTACATAAAACATTTGACCTTTGTCATTGCCAACAAAGGATATATAACAAAGTATTGAGTTGAACTTTTGATATTTACCAAATACTTATTTTCCACCATAATTTGCAAATAAATTCTTTCTGAATCAGACAATGTGATTGTTTGTATTTGTTTCCACATTTTGTCTCTCATAGTTGAGGTATACCTATGATGAAAATTACAGGCCTCTCTCATCTTCTTAAGTGGTAGAACTTGCACAATTGGTGACTGACTAAATACTTTTTTGCCCCATTGTATATATATATATATATATATATATATATATATTTATATGTATGTGTATATATATATATATATATATATATATATATATATATATATATATATTAGGGTTGCAACAATACCATTTTTTTAAGACAGAGTACAAGTACCGATACTTTAAAAAAAATACCGATACCAATTACCAATACTTTTATGTCATGTGACAGTGTCCCAAGCACAATACAGACTAATGATTTAAGATAGCTTCTTTATAATTATGAAGAACTGTAACTCAAAATAAATTATTTCACAGAACATCTTTATAAATAAAAATATTACAATAAAATATATTCATAATAACAACACTAAATAACAAATTTAATTTCACAACCAACCAAAAGTGCAATAGAGTAAAAAATATAACAGTGCACTGTTTAAACATGGGGAACAACACTATTGGCTAGATTACATTTGACTGGTAAGCTTTACCAATGTTCTCATTGCATGTCCAACTCCTATAAAATCTATGGAGTTGGAAATGTGAACAGATCATTGGTAAAGCTTACATATCAAATTTATTCTAAATCTAGTCCTATTATTGTAAGATCTGTGTTCATAGGAATTAACTAAATTGTTCCTATGAACACTCTTCCTGCAATTATATAAACTAAGGCTGTTCCTCAGATTACAGTATGTTTTGAGCATAATTGTGCAAGATAAGAACTAGCAGTATAAAAGGCAATCTAGCAATTATAAAATTTTTCTAAGTTAGTGGCAAGTTCTTTTTAAGGAACAGAAGCATCTATTTATTTTCAGCTGTAAGTCTGTTTCTGCTATCAGTAAGGACGTTTGACGCTAAGCTGAACAGTCTTTCACTTTCAGCACTACTGCATGGGGTAGAAAGATAATTTTGGGCCATTTTAGCCAGAGATGGAAATCTCAGTTTATTAACTGCCCAGTACTTCAAGGGGTTTGTCTGAACGAAGTACAGTGATCTCTCCTACAATAATACAGCAATTTGTATGTCAGGATAGGTTAAGTCCAGAGTTAGACCCAAATGCTAGAATGAAGTTTGTAACACCCTAGCACTGTGAGTATATACCAGGACCTGACCCTGCGACAGCTACAGTATAATATACTCACTGAAATGAACTGGAAGTTGGTACAGCAGGGTCAGGAGAAGAAGCTTTGTGTAGATAGGGTTAACCAAAAGAGTAATCAAGCAAGCAATGTCCAGCAACGTGTAATCAGGCAGGTAGGGATTAACCAGAAGAATAATCAAGAAAGCAATGTCCAGCAACGTGTAATCAGGCAGGTAGGGGTTAACCAGTAGAATAGTCTAACAAGCAATGTCCAGCAACGTGTAATCAGGCAGGTAGGGGTTAACCAGTAGAATAATCAAGCAAGCAATGTCCAGCAACGTGTAATCAGGCAGATAGGGGTTAACCAGTAGAATAATCAAGCAAGCAATGTCCAGCAACATGTAATCAGGCAGGTAGGGGTTAAACAGTAGAATAATCAAGAAAGCAATGTCCAGCAACGTGTAATCAGGCAGATAGGGGTTAACCCATAGAATAGTCTAGCAAGCAATGTCCAGATATCAGGTTTCAGGTAGGTAGGGGTTAAGCAGGGTCGAGTTAAGAAGCCAGAAGTTCAAATATAAAGTATTTCAGATTAATACTCACAAGCCTGGAAAAGTCAACAAACAGGCACCGAGGAGAGGAGACGCCGGAATAAGAAGCCCTTCTGACGTCAGCAGAAGGGGCCGGTGGAATACAGGGTTGCTAGGCAACCAAGGAAGCACAACAGCGCTGGGAAAAACAAAAGGAGGAAAGAGCGATCAGCTGAGCGATCGCGACAGTGCCCCCTCCTCAAGGACCCCTCCGGGGGACACGAACAGGTTTTGAAGGATTCTGGGCGTGGAATGTTTGATCAAAGCAGAGGCGCGGACATGAGAAGCAGGTTCCCAGGAACGTTCAGTAATGGGATATCCCTTCCAATGACACAAATAATATAAACGGTTACCCCGTAATTTGGAATCAAGAATTTGACTGATCTCGAATTCTGAAGTACCATCCACAAGAAACGGAGAAGACAGTTTACATTTGGTGGAAAACCGGTTAGAGACTGCCGGTTTAAGAAGAGATACGTGAAATACAGGATGAATCTTCAGGTTGTCCTGTAAAGCCACCCTGTAAGCAGTACAACAGACCTTGGAAACAATCCTAAATGGTCCAATGTATTTAGGACCCAATTTAGCACAAGGTTGTTTGAGACGAATGAATCTGGTGGATATCCAAACTTTGTCTCCAGTGCGAAATGAAGGTGCCTTACGGCGTTTGCGATCAGCAAAACGTTTATACTTTTGAGAAGAGAGAAGAATTTCCCGAATCTTCTTCCAGTGTTTACAGAGATTCTTCACAGTTCGATCTGCTCCAGGAACTCCAGAACCCCCAGAAGACATAGGAAAAGTTATGGGTAAAAATCCATAGGCTGCCTTGAAAGGAGAAGTCTGTAAAGAAGAATTGAAACAGGAATTGTAAGCAAGTTCTGCTAAAGGAAGAAGTTGAGACCAATTGGAATGCTGATGATTAACATAGTGCCTGAGATAGGATTCAAGAGATTGATTTACCCGCTCAGTTTGACCGTTGGATTGAGGATGATGGGCAGTAGATAGAGATATGGTAACTCCAAACTGTTTGCATAAAGATTTCCAGAATCTTGAGACAAATTGAACTCCTCAATCAGAAACAATGTCCAAAGGAAAACCATGTAATCTGGTGATGTGGAGTATAAACAGTTCAGCGAGTTTCTGGGCAGATGGTAATCCAGGTAAAGGAACAAAATGAGCTGCTTTGGAAAATCTGTCTACCACAACCCATATGGTCTTGTTTCCGGCAGAATTAGGAAGGTCAGTAATAAAGTCCATGGAAACATGAGACCAGGGATAATATGGAACAGGTAGAGGTTGTAAAAGTCCAAAAGATAAACAAGAAGACTGTTTATTAGAGGTACAGGAATTACAAGCTGCAACATATTCCTTGACATCTTTGACCATAGAAGGCCACCAGACATGTTGTTTGAGTTTCCACAATGTATTACGTACTCCTGGATGTCCAGACAAAATATTATCATGAGCCCAACGAAGAAGTTTGAGGCGGAATTCTGTAGGTACAAACAAGATTCCAGGAGGTATGTTATAGGAGGAAGGAATAGAGGCTTGAGCAGACTGTAATGCTTGGAAAGGAAAGGTAGACAACTGAGCTAGAACTTTAGCAGGACAGAGAATGGGTTCAGAATCCAATAACGTAGAATCAGAGGCCAGAAATTGTTTGGATAAAGCATCCGCTTTAGTGTTCTTAGAACCAGGAATATAAGAGAGGACAAAATTAAATCTGGAAAAGAACAGAGCCCATCGGGCTTGACGTGAATTGAGGCGTTTAGCAGTATGAAGATACAGAAGATTTTTATGATCCGTAAGGATAAGAAATGGTTTAACAGTGCCTTCAAGCAGATGTCTCCATTCTTCCAAAGCCATCTTAATAGCTAACAATTCTTTGTTACCGACGTCATAATTCAGTTCTGAAGAATTAAACTTCTTGGAGAAGAACCCCACAGGGAGAATTTTGCTAGTGACAGGATTTCCCTGAGACAGCACAGCCCCAGCAGCGATCAGAGAAGCATCCACTTCAAGGATAAATTGGAGACTCGGAACTGGATGGCAAAGAATTGGAGCCAAAGTAAATGCAGATTTCAAAGATTCAAAGGCCTGTAAGGCTTTATCAGACCAATGCTTGCAATCCTGACCCTTCTTAGTAAGAGCGTTAAGAGGTGCCGAGATGTTAGCAAAGTCCTTTATGAATTTACGGTAGTAATTGGCAAACCCCAGAAACCTCTGAAGAGATTTTAAGGAAGTTGGTCTAGGCCAGTCTATAATGGCCGACAGTTTGTCAGAATCCATCTCAAATCCAGACGGTGAAATGATGTAGTCTAAAAAATGAATAGATTCTTGATGAAAAGAGCACTTTTCAAGCTTGGCAAAGAGAGAATTTTCACGTAATCTCCGGAGTACTAGTTTAACGTGATGAACATGATCCTGTAAAGTCCGAGAATAAATCAAAATATCATCAAGATAGATAATGACGAATTGATTAAGAAAATCTCTGAATATTTCATTTACAAAATGTTGAAAAACTGGAGGGGCATTGCATAACCCAAAAGGCATAACTAAATATTCATAGTGTCCAAACCTAGTGTTGAAGGCTGTCTTCCACTCGTCCCCTTTACGAATCCTGACCAAATTATATGCCCCACGAAGATCCAATTTGGTAAAGATGGAAGCACCCTGGAGACGATCAAACAATTAAGGACTGAGAGGAAGGGGATAACCATTCTTGATTGTAATCTGATTAAGAGCACGATAGTCAATGAAAGGACGAAGACCTCCATCTTTTTTTTCAACAAAGAAAAAACCTGCTCCTACCAGAGAGGAAGAAGGGCGAATAAAACGTCGGGCCAAATTATCCTTGATGTATTCTTCGAGTGAAATGTTTTCTTGACGAGAAAGTGGGTATGTTTTACCCTTAGGAAGAGGTGCTCCAGGTAGTAGGTCAATGGGACAATCAAAGGTCCGATGTGGAGGTAATATTTCAGCATCTTTCTTAGAAAAGACATCACAAAAAGAATGATATTGTACAGGCAAAGAATCAGGAATGTCCAAAACTGCCGCAACTGAACTAGAAGGTTTGGGAGTATTCTGAAGACACTGTTTGAAACAAGAAGATCCCCAAGTAACAAGTTCCCCTTTAGATCAGGAAAAAACCGGATCATGAAGTTGTAGCCAAGGAAGTCCCAAAATTAAAGGAAACTGAGGAGAAGAAATTATGTCAAAACAGATGGTTTCCGAATGAAGTACTCCTACAGACATAAGAAGTGGTATCGTAGAATATTGAATGATTCCTGAACCTAAGGGTTGACCACTGACAGTAGTAACCTTAATTACTTGGCTCTTGGAAAGCAAAGGAATCCAAAAGGAATTGACAAAATCCGAATCCATAAACATTCCTGCAGCTCCAGAATCGATGAGTGCTTGAGCCTGGAACTTGGTGTTGCCAAAACGGAAGGTGACTGGAACAAACAGTTTGGGATTGAGGGTTTGAAAAGATCTTTGGCTTAACTCAGTCCCTCTTTCTGGAGTTAAGCCCTGGCTTTTACTGGACGGGTAGGACAATCTTTTAACATATGCCCCTTAACACCACAGTAAAGACATAGTCCAAGATTACGCCTTCTGAGACGTTCAGCTTCAGATAACTTAATTGCACCAACCTCCATGGGTTCACTTGATTCAGAGATAGAAGAATTCGGAGCAGAAAGGTTTGGTGAACGAGACATAGGACGGAAAGAGGATTTGATAAAGGATCTTCTGTTACGATCACATTCATGGTACTACAGAAAGAAAACCCTGCCTTAAATCTAAAAGTCCTGCTTCAGCAGCCGCTGACCTTCCAGGTTTATCAAACACGGAAGAAAATATGGATACAAAAGTGTCAATATCGTGGAGCAAAGGATCATCCTTTTCCAACAGTGGAGAAACCCAAGCCAAGGCTTTACCTTTCATAAGAGAAATCAAAAAGGTGATCTTGGAGGAAGAGGAAACAAACATCAGAGGATTATTCCTGAAGTGAAGGCGGCACTGATTAAGAAATCCTCGACAGTCTTCAGGGTTGCCGTCATATTTATCAGGTAGCGGAATTCTGGGAACTAAGTGTTCTGCATGTTGTGGCGGGTTAAATGCAGAGTTAGAACTGGATGCAGGAACAACAGGAGTTGCTGAGACTTGTGAAGGTGGAGAGAGATTATGCAAAAGAGCAGTAATTTGATCCAATTTAGAATCCAGGGATTGCAGGTATAAAGAGTGGGTTCCAAGAAGCTGTCCCTGTAGAGCCACAGCTCTGGATAACTCACCAGGGTCCATTATATGGCCTGTTTGTAATGTCAGGATAGGTTAAGTCCAGAGTTAGACCCAAATGCTAGAATGAAGTTTGTAACACCCTAGCACTGTGAGTATATACCAGGACCTGACCCTGCGACAGCTACAGTATAATATACTCACTGAAATTAACTGGAAGTTGGTACAGCAGGGTCAGGAGAAGAAGCTTTGTGTAGATAGGGTTAACCAAAAGAGTAATCAAGCAAGCAATGTCCAGCAACGTGTAATCAGGTAGGTAGGGATTAACCAGAAGAATAATCAAGCAAGCAATGTCCAGCAACGTGTAATCAGGCAGGTAGGGGTTAACCAGTAGAATAGTCTAACAAGCAATGTCCAGCAACGTGTAATCAGGCAGGTAGGGGTTAACCAGTAGAATAATCAAGCAACCCCAAGGATATATCTACAAATGGGATTCCTGAAAGGAATATCCTTTTAGGTCTGGGTGACTATTTCTACTTTATTTTTTCACCATTAATTTTTGTCACGAAAACATTTTTTCACCATTTTTCTATTTTTTACTATTTTTCACTATTTTCACCTGAAGTTTGGATCTGAATTGCAATTCACATTATTTTTCAACTGACATTTATTTTTCAATTGACATTTATTGACACTAATTTTCATTGAGGTTTTACATTGAGACTTATTCGTTCCGTTGATCTTTTATTTTTTATTTTTTACACCTGTTATTTTTCATATTTGTAATTTTTGCAATTTTTTATATATTTTTTGTATTCACCACATTGGTACCCTCACACTTTGTACCCAGGTCTGCGCAGGAGCTAGGCCACTTACCTGCGACCATCTATTGTTTTTATCTGTATGTGATTTTATTACCATTTTGAGCGTATTACCATTTGTTTTATTTTTCATGGATCCATGAGTTGTAATTTATGTTTTTAGATTATGTATTAAATATCTAACATTTTATCTACCTCTATATACCTGATTATACCTTACTATCCCTATCTGCCTCCAGTTCGGTAGGCGCTTGGGGGATCCCTATTATACATTTGATTCTATTGGTGGTCACTAGGTATCACCTCCCCTCTAAGCTCCAAGGGTATTGAGTAGGCGCTAGTCCATATCCCCATCACTTGTAATCAGGCAGGTAGGGGTTAACCAGTAGAATAATCAAGCAAGCAATGTCCAGCAACGTGTAATCAGGCAGATAGGGGTTAACCAGTAGAATAATCAAGCAAGCAATGTCCAGCAACGTGTAATCAGGCAGGTAGGGGTTAAACAGTAGAATAATCAAGCAAGCAATGTCCAGCAATGTGTAATCAGGCAGATAGGGGTTAACCCGTAGAATAGTCTAGCAAGCAATGTCCAGATATCAGGTTTCAGGTAGGTAGGGGTTAAGCAGGGTCGAGTAAAGAAGCCAGAAGTTCAAATATAAAGTATTTCATATTAATACTCACAAGCCGGGAAAAGTGAACAAACAGGCACAGAGGAGAGGAGACGCCGGAATAAGAAGCCCTTCTGACGTCAGCAGAAGGGGCCGGTGGAATACAGGGTTGCTAGGCAACCAAGGAAGCGCAACAGCGCCGGGAAAAACAAAAGGAGGAAAGAGCGATCAGCTGAGCGATCGCGACATTGTATTGGCAGAACAGAAGTGAACAATTTTTAATTAAGCCTACACTACAACTTAAATGGACACTGAACCCATTTTTTTTCTTTTAGTGATTCAGATAGAGCATGCAATTTTAAGCAACTTTCTAATTTACTCCTAATATCAAATTTTCTTAATTTTTTTGTATTTTTATTTGAAAAGCAAGAATGTAAGTTTAGATGCCGGCCCATTTTTGGTGAACAACCTGGGTTGTTCTTGCTGATTGGTGGATAAATTCACCCGCCAATAAACAAGTGCTGGCCATTGTTCTGAACCAAAAATTGTCTGGTTCTTTAGCTTAGATGCCTTATTTTTCAAATAAAAATACCAAGAGAACGAAGAAAATTTGATAATATGAGTAAATTAAAATTTGGGTTCAGTGTCCTTTTAAAATGAAATGGGAACATGCAGTTTGTAAAAACTCCACAAGATGGCGTATGGGTAGGAAGTGGAGGTATCGGTTGAAGTATCAGTACAATTGCATGAGTACAAATACTTGGTATCTGCACCGATACCTATACTATTATCGGTATCGGTGCAACCCTAATATAAATACATACATACATTTATATATATATATATATATAAACACATATCACATATACATATACACCCCATTGTGCCCTTCCCAGTCCAGCACCTGTTCATAGAACTTATCCCTTTAAATTACATCATGTCTCCAAAAGTGCTACATTTTCCTGCACTAGTTTACATTGCCCTCAAGAGCAACACTTAACTCGCCACTTGTAATATAAGCTATAATAATGCACCCTGCTCTATCCATTCAAAGTATAGGACACGCTAAATAAATGCCAGATGTGTTAAAATTATGTGGTAAACTCCTCAATGACATTATACATACCGTGAGGCCAGGGACAACACCCTCAAAACTTTGACCCTTACTGAATATGCTAAATTCCATAACATTGAGTCGGTGCTTATGGCCATAGATGCTGAAAAAGCATTTGTCCAGACTAATTGGCAGTTCTTAACATTAACGTTAAAAAACATAGGATTTAGTCCCAAAACAATAAATAGAATTTTTACCTTATATACCCAACCGAGCGCGACAGTAAAGGCCAACGGAATATTGTCAGCCCCACTCCCAATTCAAAATGGCACACGACAGGGATGTCCCTTGTCTCCAATCCTATTTATACTGACAATGGAAGTCCTAGCGTCCCATGTACGTAGGAACCAAAATATTAAAGGAATCCCATTTGGCCATCATGACTATAAAATAGCTATGTATGCGGACGATGTCCTTTTTCTCAGTGTCCTCCCCTTTTACAACTATCCCAGAGATACTCACTGAACTAGACAACTTCGGACGGTTTTCTAATTTTCTTTATCAACAAACAAAAATCTATCTATCTAAATATATAAATATGAATATGGTGCCTAGGCGACTGAGGAGCAATACATTTCCCACATATGATATTAAAGATTTGGATTTTATAGAACGTTGGAATCAAACTGACTGTTCTTTAAAACTTATTGCACTATTGATTGAATATAAAGATATGCTTCTTAAGGATGTTAAAAATAAGATCACACTGTTACAAGTAGATATGAATATGTTTAAGCAATGTGAAATACATCCTCAATATGATGATACACTCAAGAAAGTAATAGAGGAATCTAGGAAATTGATCATTCAAGTAAAACGTTCAAAATTCCTAAGAGACCAAAAATACTACACCAAGGGTGTGGTGTATATATATATATATATATATATATATATATATATATATATATATATATATATGGAGACGCAAACAGAGGGGCAAAACCTGGTCACATTCACACCATAATAAATCAGGCAGTCAGGCTCCTGGACAGGGTGGATCACCTATATAATAAAACACAACACCACAAGGCTAGTATTGTACCTCAAAGAAAGTTGCCTTCTCTGACTCAAAGCCCGCATTAATGGATGAGGAGAGATTTACCTCCAGTTTTGATTCAGATGGATTTTCTGGCTCTGAGGGGGAGGAGGCAACATCTACCCAAATTTGCGCAGTAACAAATCTGGAGGGTGATATACCACCAAAAGGTATTCTTAAAGATTATAAGAATACTGGAGCCATCCCCAAGTGGGGTAGGCGCCAAAGACGTGGTAGTTCCCATTACCCCGCGAGCCTTAAATCACAAGAGGGAACTAATAGTGTGGAAGTAAGTCATCAGGTTTTTCAGTGGGCCCCGAGACGACCCAGGGGAGGGGGACGGGGCAACACACAGAAACACAATACATTAGACCCCCAACAACAGAGATATCCGGTGAGGGAGAACAGGGGCACTTTGAAACACAGGTACCAATAATGGATAACAGTGTTATCAATCTTTCATCCTATAATCTCACTAAACTTGAGAGGAAGGTCCTGAGTTATGGTCTTGGGTTTGTCCCCTCACGGACTTTTGACTTATTCCAGACCATTCTGGATGTCAATAGACTCGTGAGAGACCTAACACTTTTTTCCAGAATCTGCATCCAATACTAGTTCTAAAGCCGCTTGCGACACAACTGTCACTAACTATGACAGAATGATATTTGCCTATATATGTGCCCTTACAAGTTTGGAGGATATATCTGGCTTAGAAGCAGGTTATCAAATGTTAGATCATACCAAAACACATAAACTGAAGTCTACATCTAACTTCTATCCCCTACAAGTTAGAGGTAAATGCCTGGAAGTTTTCCACAAAAGGGTTATGGAGTACCTTACATCACTTACCCACTTGTATAATAAATATACTTCGAATTTAACCAGAAGAGAAAGAGAGGATATTACCCATCTCCAGCAAAACATAAATAATGTCATTAGACAATCGGATAAGAGTGGGAGTATAGTGGTGATGGACAAGGGCACATACACTACAGAGGCTCTTAGACAGCTAGGAGATTCTGAAGCTTACTCCTGGACGCTACCATCACTTTTGGTAACACCTTGAGGGACCTGTTGGACGATGGGTTGGAGATGGGCATCATAGATAAACACACTTTTGATTGCTTACTAGTTGACAATCCTGTGATGCCCATCTTTCACCATTTTCCCAAAGTCCATAAAAGTCTCAATAATGTACAGGGCAGACCCATAGTTGTGGGAATTGGCTCATTACTTGAGCCTTTATCTAAATGGGTCAATAACGTTTTACAACCGTTAGTACAAAGTGTGCCCAGCTATGTACGTGATACAGCACATACCCTATCCAAATTAGAACAAATAAGATGGGAGTCAAATTATAGTTGGATTACTGTTGACGTAGTGGCACTATACTAGTGTATTGATCTTGACTCTTAGCATAGAAATTTTGTGTTGAGAGCCATTAAATTTCTGTTTCAACATAACTTTTTTAAATTTTCAGACACATTCTATCTCCAGAGCCCTGGAACCGCGATGGGGGCTAAATTTGCCCCCTTCCTACGCCAACCTCTTTATGGGGTGGTGGGAGCAGTTCCACATCTATGGAGATGAGAATGTGTTTTCTGGTCATATCATCAAATATTTAAGATTCATTGACAATCTTCTGATCATTTGGTCTTCAGGACAGAAACAAGCACATGAACTAGTCGACTACCTGAATAATAATAAAGTGGGTTTGAAGTTCACCTATCAGTGGCATAACAAAACAATTAATTACTTGGATGTAACCTTGACTGGTGACACTGAGTCGAATAGAATAATCTCATCCCTCTATTGTAAGCCTATCTCCGGGAACACCCTGTTGCACACTAACAGCAGCCACCCCCAGCACGTGTTTAGAGGAATAGCGAAAGGTCAATTTAGGCGCATTAAACGCAACTGTTCCCGGAGACAGGATTACCTTAGGGAGAGTGAGGATCTCAGCAGACGAATGCTGGAAAGAAACTTCCCAGAGAAGGTAATTAATAGAGCACGTTTTGAGATTGACCAGATGGACAGGTCTAAATTGTTTTTTCAGACTAATAAAGTTGCTAAAGGAACACCAAAGGTTTGTAATAATCCGACCTTAGTGACAGCTTTCTCTAAACAGTACCACCAGGTATGCAACATCATCAGAAAAAACATTCCTATCCTGCGTGGAGATAAGATCCTACGTAAGGTTATTAATGATGGTTGCAACTTTGTATACAAAAGAAATTTGACCCTTGGAAATTTATTGTCTCCAAGTTTACTTAAAGGTGAGAAAAGGAGGAGTTTATGGTTACACTTCAAAGGTACCTTTAAATGTGGTAAGCGATCTTGTGGCTCATGCGACCATATTAGAATAGCTACCACATTTTCCTCAGCCACTAGTACAGAAACTTTTGAGACCAAAGGATGTGTTAAATGTGGCAGTAAATATGGGGTGTACCTCATTGAGTGCACGTCATGTTGCCGACAATATGTAGGAAGGACAACCAGAGAGGTAGGGACACGTATTAAAGAACACCTGTCCCATATCTCTCACGAGAGAGCTGTGTCAGCATTATCCAAGCATTTTTTGTTCATAATGGGGATGTTGGGTCCTTCAGGTGGCAGGCAATCGAGCAGGTTGTCAAACCCCCAAGAGGTGGTGACAAATTCCGTATACTGTCCAGACAGGAGATATACTGGATCCATAAGCTCGGTTGCCTGCTACCTGTGGAATTCAACTCCGACTTTGACATTATTAACTATTGGCAACACTGATTGGGATACTTAATTTTCAGCTATATCTTTGTCTATAACCCCCCCCCCCCAAGTTCATGAAACATTAAGTCATCTACAATTTAATTTGTATCCATATATCATGATATATTATCATTATATATTAATAACATATCCATCAGGTATCTATGGTTTAATTATCTAATAGTATCATTATTATGATGTATATATATATATATATATATATATATATATATGCTCAATTCTGATATTTAAATTTCCCTTGTACAAATGATCAATTCATGTATCAATTTCATATCATATACCTCTATATATATATAATACTATAGTAATATATACATACTGAAAAGTCAATATTAACTATAGTTTATGTTTGATTTATATATATATATATATATATATATATATATATATATATATATATTGAGCATTGTCACAAAGGGTTAACTAATGAGAGCACTTGATTAGTGATGTCGCAATCCTAAAAATGTTGGTTCGCGAAAGGCGGGCTCGAACTTCCACAACTGTTCGCGACCCGGGCGAACCGCCATTGACTTTAATAGGCAGGCGAACTTTAAAACCAACAGGGACTCTTTCTGGCCACAATAGTGATTGAAAAGTTGTTTCAAGGGGACTAACACCTGGATTGTGGCATGCCGGAGGGGGATCCATGGCAAAACTCCCACGGAAAATTACATAGTTGATGCAGAGTCTGTTTTTAAGCCATAAAGGGCATAAATCACCTAACATTCCTAAATTGTTTGGAATAACGTGCTTTAAAACATCAGGTATGATGTTGTATCGATCAGGTAGTGTAAGGGTTACGCCCGCTTCACAATGACAGACCAAACTCCCCGTGTAACGCACCGCAAACAACCGCAAACAGTCCATCTGCACAACCAAGAGATAGATAGATTCGATAGATAGATACATAGATTACATAGATCAATAGATGCAATATACATTTGATAGATACGATTGATAGTTAGATAGATTTGATAGATAAATAGATAGATTTGATAAATATATAATTTCCCAGACAGAGAATTACAAGACGTGCGGTCTGGGACCCATGGTAAGGTTCCCAGAGGCAGTTGTGGCGCCAGGGGAGGTGTATATCAGGCCCCACTAAAACAGCAAAGACCCAATATAGAAAAGTTCAATTTTAGACCTGTACCCTTCAATGTCATTAAGAAACACCTCGATAATCTAAAAATGAAAAACCAGTCAGGACCTGATCAAATCCCAGCAATGCTGTTGAAGCTCAGTGCGCCGGCAATTGCTAAGCCTGTTGCAACCCTAATTAACGAATCCTTGGTGTCTGGATACATACCCAAACTCTGGAAAACTGCAAGAGTAGTGCCTATTCATAAAAGTGGGGAGTTAACCTTGGTTTCTAACTATCGTCCTATATCACTGCTCCCTGTATTGTCAAAAATCCTAGAAAAATGCGTCCATACGCAATTATGCGAGTATTACCAACTTTCTAACTATCTGACCCCTGATCAATCAGGTTTCAGACCGAATCACTCCACTACAACTGCCCTCCTAAAAGTTTGCAACGACATCCAAACTGCCATGGAACAAGGAGACCTAACTGGAGCTATTTTCCTTGATTTTGCAAAGGCTTTTGACACAGTGGACCATGACCTACTACTTCTCAAACTAAAAAACTCTGGTATTGCTGATCACCCGTTAACCTGGTTTAAATCATATGTATCGGATCGATCACAATATGTCTCTGTCTCTAACATTGACTCCCTCCCTCTCCCAGTCACGTGTGGTGTTCCCCAAGGTTCCATTCTCGGCCCCCTACTATTCACATTATTTATAAATGATTTGCCTAATGTCTGCAAATCCTCAACTGTACACATGTACGCAGACGACACGGTAATCTATGCAAACAAATCTGATCTGCTGCAGCTTGAAACAGTGCTCCAAGACCAGTTCACAGAGGTAGAAAAGTGGATCTCGAAAAACAAACTCTTCCTAAACACTGACAAAACGGTCACAATGATCTTTGGAATGGGACCTAAAATACATAAATTACAAAATTCCCATCTTCGCATCAAAACAAAATCCAATTGCACGCTGACCGCAGTCCACTCTTTTAAATACTTAGGTATGTTGTTAGACCCCAATCTATCTTTTGGACTCCACATAGAAAAAATTGCCTCTAAACTTTATCCAAAACTAGGTGCCCTGTACAGAAACAAATCTTGCCTCAGCCCTACAGTAAAGGAAAAGATTGTACAGCAAATGCTGATGCCTATCTTGGATTATGGGGACATAGTATATGCACCTGCTCCGCAAACTCACCTTAATAAACTAAATACGTTATATAACTCGCTCTGCCGCTTTGTGCTACAATGTAACTACAGGACCCACCATTGTGACATGCTAAAAGAACTAAACTGGCTGTCGCTAGAATCCAGACGCACCCTCCATCTTTCCTGCCTTGTCTTTAAGAGCCTTTCTGGGAAGCTCCCACCCTACCTGAGCAGAATGCTCTCCCCTGCTATTCCCACCTCCTATAACCTCCGATCCAATAACAGCACATTATTTAGCTTGCCTCAATACAAAAAAAAAGCAGCTCGATCCTCCTTTTCCTACAGAGCGCCACAATTATGGAATGACCTCCCTCACACTTTAAAAACTTCCCCAAGCCTAAAATCCTTTAAGAGATCCCTCTATACATATCTCAAAACAGAATGCTCCTGTCATGGATAAATATTTCATACCTGCTCTATGTTAAATGTTTGCATATAATGTGTATTTTTATTATTGTTTTTGTATTTTATTGTACCCTATTGTATCAATGCAATGTTTTGTGATCCCAGGACATACTTGAAAACGAGAGAAATCTCAATGTATCCTTCCTGGTAAAATATTTTATAAATAAATAAATAAATAAATAAATATGGCATGGATTTTAGGAACCGGGAGATGGAAAAAGATGCTTGGTCGGTCCTCCTATTTCAAATTTGGGGCACTGCGCCTGCAATCTACTGTGCCACCAGATATGAGTGGTGTGTTAAGTAGTACTATTCTTAGCAGTTTAATCCCTGTTATGTACCTTTTTTTGGTTTTGGTTTTGAAGCCACAGTGCAGCACCAGAGGCCAGAAAAATTAGGCATGTACACATGCCTGAAAAATTAGGTATTGTTGCAGCTGCTGCTGTAGCAGCGGCCAGAAAAATTTATGTTTGTTTGACAGTTAGAAAGTGCCCTAAAACATTGCGGCTTGAACCCTAGTTGTTGGCGCATAAGTCACGAAAGTCATCCGGCATTCGAAGATAAAATACAGCAGCGTGTGGACCATTTTTAGCCCAAGGCAGCTCATCTCATCTGTCATTTTTTACTTGAATGTTTCGCCCAATGTCAGTCCCTTCGGGATCCATCCCTAATTCATTTTAATAAAGGTGAGATAATCAAGACTTTTTTGACCTAGGCGACTTCTCTTCTCAGTGACAATACCTCCTTCTGCACTGAAGGTCCTTTCTGACAGGACACTTGAAGCGGGACAGGCCAGAAGTTCGATTGCAAATTGGGATAGCTCAGGCCACAGGTCAAGCCTGCACACCCAGTAGTCAAGGGGTTCATCACTCCTCAGAGTGTTGAGATCCGCAGTTAATGCGAGGTAGTCTGCTACCCGTCGGTTGAGTCGTTCTCTGAGGCTGGATCCCAAAGGGCTGTGGCGATGCATAGGAGTTAAAAAGTTCTGCATGTCCTCCATCAACAACACGTCTGGAAAGCGTCCTGTCCTTGCCGGCGTGGTCATGGGAGGAGGAGTATTACTTTCATCTCTTCCCCTGTTAGATTCCCGTTGTGCTGTGACATCCTCCTTATACGCTGTGTAAAGCATAGTTTTTAATTTATTTTTGAACTGCTCCATCCTTTCCGACTTGCGGGAATTCTGTAACATTTCAGTCACTTTATGCTTATACCGGGGGTCTAGTAGCGTGGACACCCAGTACAGTTCGTTCTCCTTCGTTGTCCCTCAACAGGCACGACAGCATGAAAGACCCCATTTGCACAAGGTTGGATGCCGAGCTACTCATGTCCCGTTCCTCATCCTCACTGATCTCACTGAAGGTATCTTCTTCCCCCCAGCCACGTACAACACCACGGGTACCAGATAGGTGACAACAACGAGCACCCTGGGATGCCTGTTGTGCTTGGTCTTCCTCCTCCTCCTCAAAGCTACATTCCTCCTCTGACTCCTCTTCCTCACAATCCTCTTCCTGCGTTGCCGCTGATCCAGCAAGCGATGCTGATAAGGCTGTTTCTGGTGGTGATGGAGACCACAACTCTTCCTCTTCACACTCATCTACGGCCTGATCCAGCACTCTTCGCAGGGCACGCTCCAGGAAGAAAACAAATGGTATGATGGCGCTGATGGTGCCTTCGGTGCGACTGACTAGGTTTGTCACCTCCTCAAAAGGACGCATGAGCCTACAGGCATTGCTCATGAGCGTCCAGTAACGTGGCAAAAAAATCCCCAGCTCCCCAGAGGCTGTCCTAGCACCCCGGTCATACAAATATTCGTTAACAGATTTTTCTTGTTGGAGCAGGCGGTCGAACATTAGGAGTGATGAATTCCGTGTCGGGCTGTCGCAAATCAAGCGCCTCACTGGCAGGTTGGATATCTGACAAGTGCGCCATGGCCAAACACCTTCCTGGCCTGCTTCAGGACATCCTGTAAGCCTGGGTACTTATGCACAAAGTGTTGTACAATCAGATTACACACATGTGCCATGCACGACACATGTGTCAACTTGCCTAATTTCAATGCCGCCACCAAATTACTTCTGTTGTCAGAAACCACTTTGCCGATCTCCAATTGGTGCAGAGTCAGCCACTGATCCACCTGTGCATTCAGGGCGGACAGGAGTGCTGCTGCGGTGTGACTCTCTGCTTTCAGGCAAGTCAACCCCAAGACGGCGTGACACTGCCGTATCCGGGATGTGGAATAGTACCTGGGGAGCTGGTGGGGTGCCGTTGATGTGGTGCAAGACGCAGCAGCAGAAGAGGACTCAGCCGAGGAGGTTATGGAAGAGGATGGAGTAGGAGGAGTAGAGGAGGTGGCAGCAGGCCTGCCTGCAAGTCGTGGCGGTGTCACCAACTCCTCTGCAGAGCCAGGCATTCCATGCTTGGCAGCCGTCAGCAGGTTTATCCAATGCGCAGTGTAGGTGATATACCTGCCCTGACCATGCTTTGTAGACCAGCTATCAGTGGTCAGATGGACCCTTGCCCCAACGCTGTGTGTCAGACATGCCATTACTTCCTTTCACACAATGAAGTACAGGTTGGAAATTTCACCTGGGTACCTTCCACTGCGGTGTCCCAATAGCTAAAAAAATTTTGAACGCCTCAGACTCCACCAGCTTGTATGGTAAAAGCTGGCGGGCTAACAGTTCAGACAAGCCAGCAGTCAGACACCGGGCAAGGGGGTGACTTGGTGACATTGGCTTCTTACGCTGAAACATGTCCTTGACAGACACCTGACTGTGGGCAGGTCAGCAAAAACTTCTCCGGAAGAGAGACGGATTGGCGGATGGTTGAGAGGGGGCAAGGAGCACAGCAGTGGTTGACGTGGCTGAAGATGCTGGACCAGGAGGAGGATGGCGGCTTTGAGTTTGTATGCTGCTTGTCCTCATGTGTTCATCCCATAGGCGTTTGTGATGTGAGATCATGTGCCTTCGCAAAGTAGTTGTACCTAGGTGGGTGTTGGACTTCCCACCACTCAGTTTCTTTTGGCACAGGTTGCAAATGGCATTGCTGTTGTCAGAGGCAAAAAAAAATGCCACACTGCTGAGCTGTGTGATGACGGCATTCTGATGGTGGCAACAGCATGCGTTGATTGGCGTGCTGTCTGGCTGACCCCGGGTGCCGATGCATGCTGTCTGACTGTGCCACTAGCTCCTTGCGACGACCTCCCCCTGCTTCCAACTCGTCTCCTCCTCCTGCTCCTCTCTGTCTCCCCATCTGAACTTTCCACCTGTCCTTCTTCTCTTCTACCGGGCGCCCACGTGACATCCACGGACGCATCGTCATCATCAACCCCTTCACTTGTATCTGACAACTCAACAACGGAGGCAACGGCGGGTACAACATCATCATCATCATCACACCGTGCGTTGTCCATGTCTGTAAGCTGCCTGACTGAGACATATCACAGTTATCTACATCCTCTGTCAATGATGGTTGCGCATCACTCATTTCTTCACACTGAGGTGTACATAACTCCTCTGACAGATCAAGTGAGGCGGCTGTGGTGCTAGTGTCGGTGGTGGTGGCAGGCGGGCGAGTGGTAAGTTGAGAGGTGCCCGAAGCTAAGCTAGAGGAGGAGGATGGTGCGTCAAGGTTACGAGCGGAAGCTGTAGAAGATTGGGTGTCCTGTGTTATAAAGTCAACTATTTCATCAGAACTTTTCGTGTTCATGGTACGTGGCCTAACACTGGGCATTATTCTATGGCCAAAGGGAATCACAGCACCACGACGGCCCCTGCGAGTTGGCCTGCCTCTGCCTGTCATTTTTTTTCAATTAATGCTACTATGCATGCAAGCTACTGGGAGTGGGCACAGTATACGCTGTGAGCCTGACACAAAAAACCAGACTGATGTTTTACAGTCAAAAATGATTATTATTATTTTTTAAATGTACACTGACACTACTATTAAACAAGATAATATGAGTGGTGGCACTGGGCAAGTGGGCACAGTATACGCTGTAAGCCTGACACAAAAAAAGCAGACTGATGTTTCACAGTCAAAATAGTTTTTTTATTTTTAAAATGTACACTTAAACTACTATTAAACAAGATAATGTGAGTTGTGGCACTGGAAAAGTGGGCACAGTATACGCTGTGAGCCTGACACAAAAAAGCAGACTGATGTTTCACAGTCAAAATAGTTTTTTTATTTTTAAAATGTACACTTACACTACTACAGGGAGTGCAGAATTATTAGGCAAGTTGTATTTTTGAGGATTAATTTTATTATTGAGCAACAACCATGTTCTCAATGAACCCAAAAAACTAATTAATATCAAAGCTGAAAAGTTTTGGAAGTAGTTTTTAGTTTGTTTTTAGTTATAGCTATTTTAGGGGGATATCTGTGTGTGCAGGTGACTATTACTGTGCATAATTATTAGGCAACTTAACAAAAAACAAATATATACCCATTTCAATTATTTATTTTTTACCAGTGAAACCAATATAACATCTCAACATTCACAAATATACATTTCTGACATTCAAAAACAAAACAAAAGAGAGACGGATTGGCGGATGGTTGAGAGGGGGCAAGGAGCACAGCAGTGGTTGACGTGGCTGAAGATGCTGGACCAGGAGGAGGATGGCGGCTTTGAGTTTGTATGCTGCTTGTCCTCATGTGTTCATCCCATAGGCGTTTGTGATGTAAGATCATGTGCCTTCGCAAAGTAGCTGTACCTAGGTGGGTGTTGGACTTCCCACCACTCAGTTTCTTTTGGCACAGGTTGCAAATGGCATTGCTGTTGTCAGAGGCAAAAAAAAATGCCTCACTGCTGAGCTGTGTGATGACGGCATTCTGATGGTGGCAACAGCATGCGTTGATTGGCGTGCTGTCTGGCTGACCCCGGGTGCCGATGCATGCTGTCTGACTGTGCCACTAGCTCCTTGCGACGACCTCCCCCTGCTTCCAACTCGTCTCCTCCTCCTGCTCCTCTCTGTCTCCCCATCTGAACTTTCCACCTGTCCTTCTTCTCTTCTACCGGGCGCCCACGTGACATCCACGGACGCATCGTCATCATCAACGCCTTCACTTGTATCTGACAACTCAACAACGGAGGCAACGGCGGGTACAACATCATCATCATCATCACACCGTGCGTTGTCCATGTCTGTAAGCTGCCTGACTGAGACATATCACAGTTATCTACATCCTCTGTCAATGATGGTTGCGCATCACTCATTTCTTCACACTGAGGTGTACATAACTCCTCTGACAGATCAAATGAGGCGGCTGTGGTGCTAGTGTCGGTGGTGGTGGCAGGCGGGTGAGTGGTAAGTTGAGAGGTGCCCGAAGCTAAGCTAGAGGAGGAGGATGGTGCGTCAAGGTTACGAGCGGAAGCTGTAGAAGATTGGGTGTCCTGTGTTATAAAGTCAACTATTTCATCAGAACTTTTCGTGTTCATGGTACGTGGCCTAACACTGGGCATTATTCTATGGCCAAAGGGAATCACAGCACCACGACGGCCCCTGCGAGTTGGCCTGCCTCTGCCTGTCATTTTTTTTTCAATTAATGCTACTATGCATGGAAGCTACTGGGAGTGGGCACAGTATACGCTGTGAGCCTGACACAAAAAAACAGACTGATGTTTTACAGTCAAAAATGATTATTATTATTTTTTAAATGTACACTGACACTACTATTAAACAAGATAATATGAGTGGTGGCACTGGGCAAGTGGGCACAGTATACGCTGTAAGCCTGACACAAAAAAAGCAGACTGATGTTTCACAGTCAAAATAGTTTTTTTATTTTTAAAATGTACACTTAAACTACTATTAAACAAGATAATGTGAGTTGTGGCACTGGAAAAGTGGGCACAGTATACGCTGTGAGCCTGACACAAAAAAGCAGACTGATGTTTCACAGTCAAAATAGTTTTTTTATTTTTAAAATGTACACTTACACTACTACAGGGAGTGCAGAATTATTAGGCAAGTTGTATTTTTGAGGATTAATTTTATTATTGAGCAACAACCATGTTCTCAATGAACCCAAAAAACTAATTAATATCAAAGCTGAAAAGTTTTGGAAGTAGTTTTTAGTTTGTTTTTAGTTATAGCTATTTTAGGGGGATATCTGTGTGTGCAGGTGACTATTACTGTGCATAATTATTAGGCAACTTAACAAAAAACAAATATATACCCATTTCAATTATTTATTTTTACCAGTGAAACCAATATAACATCTCAACATTCACAAATATACATTTCTGACATTCAAAAACAAAACAAAAACAAATCAGTGACCAATATAGCCACCTTTCTTTGCAAGGACACTCAAAAGCCTGCCATCCATGGATTCTGTCAGTGTTTTGATCTGTTCACCATCAACATTGCGTGCAGCAGCAACCACAGCCTCCCAGACACTGTTCAGAGAGGTGTACTGTTTTCCCTCCTTGTAAATCTCACATTTGATGATGGACCACAGGTTCTCAATGGGGTTCAGATCAGGTGAACAAGGAGGCCATGTCATTAGATTTTCTTCTTTTATACCCTCTCTTGCCAGCCACGCTGTGGAGTACTTGGACGCGTGTGATGGAGCATTGTCCAGCATGAAAATCATGTTTTTCTTGAAGGATGCAGACTTCTTCCTGTACCACTGCTTGAAGAAGGTGTCTTCCAGAAACTGGCAGTAGGACTGGGAGTTGAGCTTGACTCCATCCTCAACCCGAAAGGCCCCACAAGCTCATCTTTGATGATACCAGATCAAACCAGTACTCCACCTCCACTTTGCTGGCGTCTGAGTCGGACTGGAGCTCTCTGCCCTTTACCAATCCAGCCACAGGCCCATCCATCTGGCACATCAAGACTCACTCTCATTTCATCAGTCCATAAAACCTTAGAAAAATCAGTCTTGAGATATTTCTTGGCCCAGTCTTGACGTTTCAGCTTGTGTGTCTTGTTCAGTGGTGGTCGTCTTTCAGCCTTTCTTACCTTGGCCATGTCTCTGAGTATTGCACACCTTGTGCTTTTGGGCACTCCAGTGATGTTGCAGCTCTGAAATATGGCCAAACTGGTGGCAAGTGGCATCTTGGCAGCTGCACGCTTGACTTTTCTCAGTTCATGGGCAGTTATTTTGCGCCTTGGTTTTTCCACACGCTTCTTGCGACCCTGTTGACTATTTTGAATGAAATGCTTGATTGTTCGATGATCACGCTTCAGAAGCTTTGCAATTTTAAGAGTGCTGCATCCCTCTGCAAGATATCTCACTATTTTTGACTTTTCTGAGCCTGCCAAGTCCTTCTTTTGACCCATTTTGCCAAAGGAAAGGAAGTTGCCTAATAATTATGCACACTTGATATAGGGTGTTGATGTCATTAGACCACACCCCTTCTCATTACAGAGATGCACATCACCTAATATGCTTAATTGGTAGTAGGCTTTCGAGCCTATACAGCTTGGAGTAAGACAACATGTATAAAGAAGATGATGTGGTCAAAATACTCATTTGCCTAATAATTCTGCACTCCCTGTATAAAACAAGATAATATGAGTGGTGGCACTGGACCAGTGGGCACAGTATACGCTGTGAGCCTGATACAAAAAAGCAGACTGATGTTTCAGAGTCAAAATAGTTTTTTTATGTTTTAAATGTACACTTACACTACTATAAAACAAGATAATATGAGTGGTGGCACTGGACCAGTGGGCACAGTATACGCTGTGAGCCTGACACAAAAAAGCAGACTGATGTTTCACAGTCAAAATAGTTTTTTTTTATTTTTAAATGTACACTTACACTACTATTAAACAAGATAATATGAGTGGTGGTGGCACTGGGCAAGTAGGCACAGTATATGCTGTGAGCCTGACACACAGGCTGGCAGTGGCAGGCTGGCCTGGCAACTGAAATTAGATTACACTAGCAGACTGATGTAAAAGTTTTTTTTTTTAAATTTACACCAGATATGAGTGGTGTGGCACTGAGCAAGTAGGCACAGTATATGCTGTGAGCCTGACACACAGGCTGGCAGTGGCAGGCTGGCCTGGCAACTGAAATTAGATTACACTAGCAAACTGATATAAAAGGTTTTTTTTTTTAAATTTACACTAATGTTACACCAGATATGAGTGGTGGCACTGAGCAAGTAGGCACAGTATATGCTGTGAGCCTGACACACAGGCTGGCAGTGGCAGGCGGGCAACTGCTATTAGATTACACTAGCAGACTTATGTAAAAGTTTTTTTTTTTTTAAATTTACACTAATGTTACACCAGATATGAGTGGTGGCACTGAGCAAGTAGGCACAGTATATGCTATGATACTGACAGACAGGCTGGCAGTGGCCGGCTGGCCTGGCAACTGAAATTAAATTACACTAGCAGACTGATATAAAAGTGTTTTTTTTTTTAATTTACACTAATGTTACACCAGATATGACTGGTGGCACTGAGCAAGTAGGCACAGTGTATGCTGTGAGCCTGACACACAGGCTGGCAGCGGCAGGCTGGCCTGGCAACTGAAATTAGATTACACTAGCAGACTGATATAAAAGTTTTTTTTTTAATTTACACTAATGTTACACCAGATATGAGTGGTGGCACTGAGCAAGAAGGCACAGTATATGCTGTGAGCCTGACACACAGGCTGGCAGTGCCAGGCAGGCAACTGCTATTAGATTACAAATTTAAAAAAAAATGACTGATGTAGCCCTAAAAAGGGCTTTTTGGGGTGCTGTCCTTACAGCAGAGATCAGATGAGTCCTTCAGGACTGTAGTGGACACTGAATACACTAGCCTAGCTATCAATTTCCCTATAAAATCAGCAGCAGCTACACTATCCCTCCTCTCACTAAGAATGCAGGATCAGAATGAATCTAAAATGGCTGCTGCCCAGGAGCTGGGAGGGTCTGGGAGGGAGTGTCTGCTGCTGATTGGCTGTAATGTGTCTGCAGACTGTGAGATACAGGGTCAAAGTTTACTCAATGATGCATATGTTCGCCCGCCGCGGCAAACGCGAACTATTCGCGACATCACTACACTTGATTTTTACATACCTCCCAAGGAAGGGGTTAAGGGCTTTAAATAAGCTACACCTGCTAATGAGTTTTATGTCTATGACTACAGCCAGCATGGCTGAAACCGGTCAGACGTTTTTTGAAAGCTCTCATATTTATATGGAGTCTGCCTATTCTCGTATACATATTTTTAATGCTACCCAATAAAGATTTTTGATTATTTTATACTGCACTCCTTTCCTTATTTGCTGGGACACTTTGGGAACTTTTTTTGTCAAACCTTTAACTTGGTGGGGACGAATAAAGGCCATAAAGATGACCACTCTGCCTAGAATTATATACATTTTGCAAGCCTTGCCACTTCATATCCCCAGGTGGTACGTGACTCGACTACAAAGCAGCCTTAACACATTTGTCTGGGGGAAGTGTAGACCTAGAATCAAAAGAGATACAATGTACAGACCAATTTTATATGGAGGACTAGGGCTACCTAAGATTGAGGATTATTACCAAGCAGTGACATTACAGAGAGTGTTAGATTAGCATAGGAAAAGTGAACATAAGGCATGGGTAACACTAGATTCACACATACTTAAAACTTTCAGGGGTAGTCTATGCTCTGTGTTGGGTCCCAAACAACCTTAGGCCACCTCAGTGTCAACACCTCGATACACATAAACAGCTCTTCAAAAACTGGGACCACATAATTGCTACTAGGCCACACATCTCTACTAGTAGATCCCCTCTATTCCCATTCACACTAAACATAGAAATGGTGGGCGGACTATACAAAGGATTCAAGAGGCTTACTGAATGGGATTGCACAATTCCATTGTTTAACTTCACAGAAGCAGGAAAGCTCTTGGAAATAGAAGTGTAGCTGATGGGAGATTCACTAATTGGTTGAAATATGCCCAAATGCACCACTATATTCGCACATCTCCATTAAAAACAGAGCTCCTAAGAAAACTCACCCCCTTCGAACAATTGTGTTACAACAGAGTTACATTGAAAGGAACGCTGTCCATATCTCACAAACTCCTTATAATATCTCCATATCTCCAACCTTCATGATGTCCCCCCATCATACACCACAAAATGGAGCTTGGACTTAGCAGAACAAATAGAACATAAAACGTGGGACAAGATCTTTAGATCAGTCAAAAAGTCTTCGTCATCCCCAAAGATACTAGAATTAAATTATAAAATCCTTCTCTGGTGGTATTTGACCCAGTTGAGATTAAACAATATATATCCGAACACGTCCCGTATGTGTTGGCGGGGATGCGGAGAGTGTGGTAGCTTAATACACATGTGGTGGCACTGTGATAGAGTAAGCCCCCTGTGGATGAACATAGAGCAACCATTTAAACAGACTATATCATCCGATTTCACATTAACCACAAACACCGCCTTATTAAATGACTTGCCTAAACTGATGTGTAGCTTAAAATTAATAACCCTTCAAATAGGTCTCAATAGTGCGAGGGTACTGATAGCACGTCACTGGAAAAAACCTACAATACTCACTAAAAATATGTGGACAGATGATGTAGATGAACAATTCTCTCTGGAAAAGTATGGCTACCTTTGTCGTAATAAACTAGAAGCCTTCCTAAATGCAAGGTTTATATGGTAAGAGTAACTCTTGAGACCTGCTATTCCACCCATTCTACGCACCCCGCACACTTCCCAAATCTAAAATGCAAATAATGTCGGCCTACAGACATCATTTCCACTGATGTACAGACTAGATAACATATCTACATAGACGGAACCCTATGGTTTGGCAGACAGAGTGCATTAGAACCACTGCTAACAGCCATGGTTATCACCCTTGGTTAGCGAGATTCAACCTTTAAAGACCTATGTATGAAAGTGAGAATACCTTGCGAGATTTATTTATTTATTGATAGTATTGTTGCGAAAGTTTATTGTTTGTTTTAAAACACACCCTGTTTAGTTACATTTCTGAAATCCTGCATCAAAGAATTAGAACTGAAAAGAAGACGTTGCTCCCTCAACAATTGTAACCAACTGTAATGACAATAACCCAGTTCTTGTTACCAATGTACTCATATATTATTATACCTTTGTTCTTCAGAGAAGTCCATGATAATAATAATAAAAATAATAAAGTAAAAAAAAAAGCATGCACAAAAAAATGTGATTTAAAGAGAATATCCTTTTCGTACATAGTGATCCTTATATATCCTGAAATGCCTTTAAAAACAAAATTAAAAAAATAATGTGGTAAACCTTTATTTTACCATCTACTTATAATACCAGATAGTGTGCAATTCTTAGCGCTTTATGTACTATTGATTGTGCTCCAATTGAAATCTAGCCCAAAATGTCTTCCAGGACTTTCTCATATTAACCCTCCAGCTACTTTCTAGCAAATACAGGAGTTACATTATTTGTGGCCATTTTTTATTGGCTTCATATTTGGCTGCCAGTATATGACCAGGTTATAATACAATATATTTAATAATTATTCATTAAACAAACCCCCAATAAAATGGATATACAAACAATAAAATTAATGTAAATTCCTAAATTCTTTATATTGGTTAAAATTTATAGACACATTGAATTATATTTATAGAAAACTAGATATGAATCAAACTATACAATGTTTAAATTGTTACAATATTCATTACAAAGCAAACCAAATTGTAACTTTATAATTAACCTTATTCACAATTGAATTGCATTAAAATACCACAATGAGATACCAAGATATGAGCCACTAACATTCAGACAGTACAATCAGCTACTCAGCCACAATCTATCCCATATAACTCAAATTTAAAACATCAGGAATTGTATATATTATTTGTGCCACTTTATCTGAGCTTAAATGAATTCTTAATTATCTACAATTTAAACAAATTCTAAAATATATTTATATATTTGCAAAGATAAATTACTTAGCATTAATGACTAGTTTTAAACTATACAGGATTATGAATGCAAGCTGAAATACAAAGTGCTGTCTTAAATCTATTAACTGTAATTTGACTGTAGCAATAATGAATGTATTTGTTTTAAAATATCAAATTATATACTTAACAATCTCTTATACTTTATGTCATATTTCATATGTCTGCCTACTTCACCTAAACAGTTAAGTACCGCACTCTTCACTTTTGACTCTGACAACTCCTTTAGAAATTCTATAAAAGACCTCTACATCATGCAATCACTGCTTGGAAATTTCTTCTCACGCTGTATCTCTGACAGCCACTGTACGCTACAAGCTTACAACTCACGCTGTATCTCTGACAGCCACTCTACGCTACAAGCTTGCTACTCAGCTGCGCTCCAATTACAGCTCCTTGCTCTCCCGGACCTAGCGGTGACGTCACACGCCGACATTCGCGGCCGCGCCGACACAGTCTCCTCTCTGCTCAGTAACAAGAAGCAGCACCTTTCGCCTAAAGTTTTCTTTAGAACTGATTCCACCAGAATTAATTCCGGAGCGTCTCTGTACAAACTAACGTAAGTTAACTTACTCTTACCTACAAAATAGTAATTACATGATCATGTTCTATCGTTCCAAATGCAATCAAGACAATTACTATTCAATCTCTCATTAACAGACAGCAGTTAAACCGCTCAGCACTGCTACTATTTATTCAGACAAACCTAAAGTATTAAATCGTTAATTCACTTCTTAACTAAAGTCTATACCATACTATAGGTATTTAAGTACAAAGTCAGTACTCCAAAATTGTATACAGATTGGAACTGATATCATAACTAATCAGGTGAACATGACAAATACTGAGCTGGACATAAAGTTCAAATATCTCAGCAATTTGTACTGTAGAACCTAATATCAAACTTAAGTGCATTGGCTCACTGCAACCCTGTTGCGCCCATCACTAATTGTAGTTTGCCACATACACTTAAAACAAAACCACTAGGCTGCAGTTGTGGTCCTCATATTAATTATACCTTTTTCTGACTTACAGAAAAAATCTGACAGTAACCTGACAGTAATTTCCAAGCCTGTGTAAGATGGACCCAGCAGCCCTAGTATCACATGTAGATGCTCTGACACTAACAGTTGAAAACCTGTCTAAGGGATTAACTGCACTACAGGCAGAGAACACCTCATTAAGATTATATATTAATGAGCGACTAGATACTATAAAAATATCCCAAACTACACATGAACCACAACCAAACCCTCCACAACCATTCAGTGGAATTAGAAATGAGTTTAGAGAGTTTAAGAATTCATGCCTTCTTTACTTCCAATTGAAGCCTAAAACTTATACTACTGATCACTTAAAAGTTCTCACTACCATATCTTACCTACGAGGAGAACCCCGTATATGGGCCAATTTGTTCTTCGAATGCAACGACCCCATACTTTACTCCTTGGACCAATTCTTCAAGGCAATGGGACAATTATATGATGACCCATACAAGCAGTTATCAGCTGAGACTGCTATGCGTTCCCTGCGCCAAAACAAAAGGCCAGTGGAAGATTACATAGCAGAATTCAAGAAATGGTCTCCAGACACACAATGGAACGACCTCTCACTCCGAAATCAATTCAGATTGGGTCTCTCAGAATCACTAAAAGATGAGTTAGCAAGACAACCACTCCCAGACACCCTAGACAATCTAATTGACATCAGTATTATTCTAGATAGACGTATCAGGGAGAGACGCTCTGAAAGAAACCACCATGACACTAGCCCTAAACACCCCCCACAAAGCACTAGTAGTACTCACTCACATAGACCTCCATCTAGGGCTGCCGAGACTCCCATGGAACTGGGGTTCATTCGAGGACCCCTCACACCTCAGGAGAAACTAAGGAGAAAAACCTTGGACCTCTGCATGTATTGTGGGGGTTTAGACCATTCCGTAAAAGATTGCCTTCAGCTCCAAAGAAGGAAGGGTAAGCAACAACCCACTCAATTATGTTTATCTGCTAAACAAGCACACATTAATCATTGTACTCTTCCTGTTCTATTACAGTGGGAACATCACAGAATCCACTCTGAGGCAATCCTAGACTCTGGAGCAAGTCATAATTATATAGATCACCAGTTTGTTGTTAAAAATAAAATACCACTTGTCACTAAAAACACCCCCAGTGTCCTTCGTTTTGTTGATGGCAAGGAGATTACCTCAGGGCCCATTAAGTACCATACTATCCCATTACGGGTAACAACTCACAATTTACATACCGAATTTTTGTGTTTTGATGTCATACCTTCCCCTATGTTCCCCATTATTTTAGGTATCACCTGGTTCAAACAGCATGATCCAAATATAACCTGGTCCACCGCACAGGTAGTATTTAATTCCTCCTACTGTGCTGATACCTGTCTCCATCAGGAACAGATTCTTTTGGATACTGCTACTCCATACCCCCAAGAATATTCATCATTTTCTGATGTTTTCGATAAAAAAGAATCCTCCAATTTACCTCCCCATAGGGTATATGACTGTCCTATTGATCTACTACCCGGGGTTGATATCCCCTACGGTCATATATTCCCTTTATCAGAACCAGAACTTGAACATCTTAAAAACTATATCAATGAGAACTTACAGAAGGGTTTTATCCGCCCTTCCACCTCCCCTGCTGGGGCAGGCATTTTCTTCGTTAAAAATAAAGATCAGTCCCTAAGACCCATAATAGATTATAGGGAACTAAATAAACGTACTATAAAAAACCATTATCCTCTACCCCTAATACCACAGCTAATTGATAGACTCCGTGGGTCTCCATTTACACTAAACTCGATCTTAGAAGTGCCTACAACTTGGTACGTATTAAACAAGGACATGAGTGGCTAACCGCTTTTCGTACTAGATACGGGTTGTTCGAATACACAGTGATGCCTTTTGGTTTGTGTAATGCACCAGCTACATTCCAATATTTCATTAACGATATTTTCAAGGATTATTTAGACATATTTTTGGTCATATATCTGGATGACATCCTCATATACTCCACAAATCTCCACGAACACATCAAACATGTAACTTTAGTTTTAAAGAGATTAAGAGATAATTCCCTATATGTAAAGCTGGAAAAATGTACCTTTCATACACAACAGATAAAGTTCTTAGGATATTCTATATCACCTACCGGCATTCAGATGGAGGATGACAAGGTTTCAGCCATACTGAATTGGCCTGTACCGAAAAACAAGAGGGATATCCAGAGGCTTATGGGTTTCGCGAACTTCTATAGGAAGTTCATTAAGAACTTCGCTGAACTATCTAGACCACTGACTAACCTAACTAAATCGACTCAACGATTCCGCTGGAATGAAGATTCACAACGAATCTTCGACTTTCTAAAAAAAGCTTTCACAACAGCTCCCATCCTCCGTTATCCTGACCCTTCCCTACAATATGTATTGGAAGTAGACGCCTCAAACTTCGCACTTGGCGCAATCCTCTCCCAGAGAATTGAGCTAACTCAGCCCTTACACCCAGTAGCTTATTATTCTCGCATCCTCACTCCCGCTGAAATCAACTATCCGATTGGAGATAAGGAGTTATTAGCCATCAAAAGCTCCCTGGAACAATGGAGACACTTATTGGAAGGAACCTCACTCCCAATACTGATTTACACAGACCATAAAAATTTGGAATATTTAAAAACAAACCGGACACTAAGCTCACGTCAAGTACGGTGGAACTTATTTCTCTCCAGATTTAATTATCTTATTACATACAGACCTGCTCAAAAAAATAAGAAGGCTGATGCTCTATCCAGACAAATTATAGACCCCATGATACCTCTCATTGAAGCACCTCTAATACCAGCAGATAAGATTTTAGGCCTGACTACAGAACAGACTGCTCATTTCAAGTCCGAACAATTATCTGACATTCAAAAACCCCTTCATAATCTTACCTTACATGATGACGGACTCTACTATTACCAAGAACGAGTTTATGTACCCCCTTCACTCAGAACAACTGTACTCAACACCTTACATGATTCCCATTTGGTGGGACATCTGGGTATAAACAAGACCCAAGAACTGGTACAAAGGTTCTTCTGGTGGCCAAGTCTCCTCCCGGACACAGCTGAATATGTTCAAACTTGTAAAACTTGTACTACAACTAAGACTGGGAAATCCTCCCCGTTCGGACAATTGATACCATTACCAACTCCACACTGGCCATGGACCGATATAGCTATGGATTTCATTGTTGACCTCCCTGAATCACAGAAATGTAATACCATACTCGTTGTAGTGGATCTATTCAGCAAGATGGCTCATTTCCTTCCTTACCATAAATTACCTACCACTACAGACACCGTAACCCTAATGTTTAACCATATCTTCAAATTACATGGACTTCCAAATACTATAACATCTGACAGGGGTACACAGTTCACCAGTAAATTCTGGAAACAGCTTTGCCAGTCACTCAATATTACCAGACGTCTCAGCACCTCTTTCCATCCTCAAACTAATGGACAAACTGAGAGGACAAATCAATGGTTGGAACAATACTTAAGATGTTTTGTCTCTGCGAGACAGGATAATTGGGTTTCACTCCTGCCCTATGCCGAATTCGCTTTTAATAACTCAGTTCATACCTCCACAAAGTCAACCCCATTCTACATCAACTACGGTTTTCATCCTACCTTCGAATGGGATTCCTCATCCACTACTATGTCCCCCGTAGTGAATGATCTACTTAATACCATATCTGACACATTTACTTTGGTGAAACAGAACATCAACATAGCAAAATCTAGATATAAACTTCATTATGATAAAAGGAGGGTACCATCTCCGACCTATGCTATCGGGGATTATGTCTGGTTATCAACCCGTAACCTGCATCTACCAGTACCCTCTAGGAAATTGACTTCCAAGTTTGTTGGACCATTCCCTGTTGTTAAAGTTGTCAACGCCAATGCAGTCACTCTTGGATTGCCTCCATCTATGAAATCTCACCCCACATTCCATGTCTCCCTCTTGAAGCCTTATAGACAACTACGGCAACATTCTCCTTTGAAACCGATCATCCCTATTCTGCCGGATCCTTCCTTAGAATATGAGGTTCAAGATGTGCTGGATTCCCGACGAGTACTTGGTAGGCTACAATATCTAGTTCACTGGAAGGGATACCCATCCTCTGAGGACTCTTGGGAACCGGCTGCCAACCTCTCTGCCCAGAGATTGGTGACTCGGTTCCATAATAGGCATCCTGATCGTCCCTCACCTGATCCTCGGTGTTGATCCTTGAGGGGGGGATCCTGTCATATTTCATATGTCTGCCTACTTCACCTAAACAGTTAAGTACCGCACTCTTCACTTTTGACTCTGACAACTCCTTTAGAAATTCTATAAAAGACCTCTACATCATGCAATCACTGCTTGGAAATTTCTTCTCACGCTGTATCTCTGACAGCCACTGTACGCTACAAGCTTACAACTCACGCTGTATCTCTGACAGCCACTCTACGCTACAAGCTTGCTACTCAGCTGCACTCCAATTACAGCTCCTTGCTCTCCCGGACCTAGCGGTGACGTCACACGCCGACATTCGCGGCCGCGCCGACACAGTCTCCTCTCTGCTCAGTAACAAGAAGCAGCACCTTTCGCCTAAAGTTTTCTTTAGAACTGATTCCACCAGAATTAATTCCGGAGCGTCTCTGTACAAACTAACGTAAGTTAACTTACTCTTACCTACAAAATAGTAATTACATGATCATGTTCTATCGTTCCAAATGCAATCAAGACAATTACTATTCAATCTCTCATTAACAGACAGCAGTTAAACCGCTCAGCACTGCTACTATTTATTCAGACAAACCTAAAGTATTAAATCGTTAATTCACTTCTTAACTAAAGTCTATACCATACTATAGGTATTTAAGTACAAAGTCAGTACTCCAAAATTGTATACAGATTGGAACTGATATCATAACTAATCAGGTGAACATGACAAATACTGAGCTGGACATAAAGTTCAAATATCTCAGCAATTTGTACTGTAGAACCTAATATCAAACTTAAGTGCATTGGCTCACTGCAACCCTGTTGCGCCCATCACTAATTGTAGTTTGCCACATACACTTAAAACAAAACCACTAGGCTGCAGTTGTGGTCCTCATATTAATTATACCTTTTTCTGACTTACAGAAAAAATCTGACAGTAACCTGACACTTTATCAGGTCACCAGTTTGAGAATTCAGTTAATATCCAAATATGTCTATTGTCATATGTCTTAGAGGAATTATGCACATTTGTAAGAGAATTAATCTTGATAGTCTCTTATCCACAAAGATTGTCCCAACGTATTTGTCTTACAGAAAACTGTTCACACACTGGTCTTTTTTATAAGCAAAATGGTAGCAAGCATGATTGCAACAGTTACCAACCAAAATTTTTCCACCAAGATCTCCTCTCTCTCTGTGCAGGGAGCTTTTGTCTGAGACAAGACTCCTCCTTATTTCTTAATCATTCGATAGATTTGGGTACACACTTTTCTCTGATTGGCTACTGGGAAATTTCATTTTCAACAGCCAAATGCCTTTTGGCTGTAATACTGGATTTAGGCCATCAGGAGCAGCAGACAGAGACAAACAGTTTCATTCAATTATCCAATCTTATAAAATGTCTATTAAATACACTATTTCTTTATATTAATAAACCTGTTTGGTCATATTTTAATATACATGGATTATATTTTGTCATTTTTCCTGATTATTTTAATATCATCGGTATTATTTCTAACATCATATTATTATTATCTTAAAATCCATTTAAAATTGCTTTTGATTATTTCCTTATATTCATATAAAAACACAGCACATTACACATACAGTACACCTCTTTCTGATTGCGTAAAACATATTACACGATTTATGGGATGAGCACACGTGTATTTGTTAAATGCCTGAAAAAAATAAAAAGAATAGGTTACTAACATTGGATATTTTAAGTTGACTGTATTGCTATTCATTAACATATTAGCATATGTATTACAATTTGTCCTTTAGATGTCTGGAAGACAGAAAACAAAATATAAATGTGTTACATATTTTAAAATGGGATTATTACTCTCCCTATTCACATCAAAGGGACCTGCACAGTTCTAGAACCCTGTAGCTGGGTATGCTCCTAAATTTAAGAATTTAATAAGCAACACACAAGTCCTCTCTTTAGACTCATCAGAACTGAACTCTCTACCTGGGCTGTTACACCTATCAGTAGCGGCCTAGGAAAATTAGGAGAGACTCAATTGGGGTCTATTAGTCAATTGACGAGAGGGACATCACACCACATTCTTCGGCATCAGACCTCTGTCATTTGTTGCTTTAATGTAAGAGCAGAGAAGTGGAGCAAGGCAATAAACCTCCTATACATGTAATTCCAATTATTTATTGGACAAAAGCAGGCATGTGCATAATAAGTTAATTCCCAAACCAGATCCTGAGAAATAAAAGGGAACCACCATCTACACAATACACTGACGTGTTACCTACCCTCTTCCAAACAGTTTTATTGCGCCCTATGAAACAGGCCAGTATGAAAAATAAGTCCCAAACTGTTAAGGAGTGCCTATCTAGGTCGCAATTGAAACAGAAATGTGCAGATAAAAATAGCCCAGCAACAGCCAATACCCCGTCAGCGGGCAACTTAGGGGGCCCCGAAGTCATTAACCCAGAAGACCCCAACAGAGAACTACTGTCTCAGATCAAATCCTTGTTCCAGGAAGAACTTAAAACAGCTTTACAAGAGATTAGACAAGATATCAAAGAAATAGGTGGGAGGATGGCAGAAATTGAGGAAAGACTAGACAATATTGCTGAAGAAATCCCCGTTATTAAAAGCTCCATTCAGGACAACGCATCCTATATAGCTAAACTGGAGGACCAGCTTGAAGATCTTGAAAATAGATCACGTAGATCTAACTTGCGAATCCGGGATCTCCCAGAATCCTATAAAGATCTAGAAGCAACCATTACAGATCTGTTTCAACAGCTGGTGCCCGACCTTGACCTGAACTTACTACTAATGGACAGGGTACATAGAGCCCTTACAAGACCTCAGCAAAAGGCAAATAGGGACGTAGTTCTTAAGATGCATTATTATCATGTGAAAGAGCTCATCATAAAAGCTGCTAGAGAAAAAAAATGCATTGAATTTGAAGGCAACAACATACAGATTTTCGCAGACCTTGCCCCTATTACATTAAGGAAGAGAAAACATTTGAAACCTATAACCACAGCCCTCAATAAAGAGCACATCAAATACAGGTGGAATTTCCCCTTTAAGCTAACTTTTTCTTATCAAAACAGCAACTATGCATGCTCCACTCTGGAAGAAGGAAAAGCCTTACTGGACCGACTAAAAATCCAGACAGACCTCCTCATCTCACCTACCATTCCAGAACCCCAGAAGAAATCTATCCAAAGAGAATGGACCCCAGTGGGGAAAAATGGTAAAGCAAAGAGACAGAAAACGAAGCTAAGCAACACTACACAGGCAGCCCGCCTAACTGATGATGAGGACTCCTCAACTTGATTAAGAGGTTTAGTATATAGACTTTAAAGTTTCAGGATTGGTCCATGGACTGATTGGACTAAATTGAACCTTGGAAAATCTGCTCATACTCACCATCTCCCAGTTGCCAGTTTGAACTTTGTTCTTCTTATCTAAAGTTATAGAGTCTTAAAGTTCCCTAGTAATAACAGGAAGAGATTATCTCTCCCGATTTTTGATTGATAGCACCATTTTAGAACTTAGTCCTAGTCGCATTTTATATTATTGTTACCACTTTTACTGCAGGACTAAATGTTGCATATTAAAACCATGCTTAAATTCTCAGGATCTAACCCCTTCCCTAATCCCCTTGTCCTCCCTCCCTACCTTTCCCCACTCCTCACCCTCCTTAATCTTCCCTACCCTCGCCTGGTTACAAGGAACTGCACATGTTCATATTAATAAATACAGGTTTATATGTCAAATAATGTTTCCTCCTGTTCACCTGTTTGATATAATCTCCAACATTGCTCTACTTTTTGGTTTATATATTGTACTCTCTATTGAAATTTATGAAATCTGCTCTCTCATTACTAGGTATATCTCAGTGTCGTATATTGAAATTTGCCATCTTTCTACTCGTAATACAGATTTGGTATGTTCTCCGAATGAGGAGACAACAATGGGACGGTCCGCACTGCTCTACCCCAGGATGTCAGGACTTGGGTTCCTCATTTGCATGACCACAGGTACCGGTTGAGCTACACCCCCTACACAGACACATCATGTCAATAAACATAATTTCACATAATGTAAGAGGCTTAAACTCGGATGTCAAGAGGAAGAATGCAATCCTAGAATATAAAGCTCTAATGCACACATAGTAATGTTGCAGGAAACACATTTCACACCCCAATACACTCCCAAATACTGGGATAAAGCTTTTCCTACTCAATACCACGCCATAGGACCAAAAAAAAAATGTTGGGTCTCAGTACTAATCCACTCCACATTGAATTTTCACGAAGAATCTGTTGTGAGGGATAGGGAGGGAAGATTCTTAATAATAAAGGGAACATTACAAAACACCCCTGTCTTAATAGTCAACATATATGCCCCAAATGATCAACAGGCAAAATTCATTTCCAACTTGAGCAAACATCTCACACTGTGGAAAAGATATAAAACAATTGTAGGAGGTGACTTCAACAGCACTATGAATGATAAAGTAGACAGGACGAATCAAGCTTTTTCACAAACTGACACACCTAAAAAGAGGAGTAGAGTCCTTTTGGACTTTACCACAGATCACAATCTGATAGATAGTTGGCGATCATTGAACCAAAATGTCCGGGATTACACATACTACACTCCAGCACATACAACACACTCTAGAATAGACTACATCCTCATAAGTCAAATTTTAATGTCCCTGCTAACCAGAGCTTCAATTAAAAATTGCTCATGGTCTGACCACTCCATTGTGGCAGTTACCTTGGCAGGAATGATTAACCCACTCAGACTTAAAACATGGACCCTAGCGGGGCGCGTCCGAACAGCATCCTGGATAGGACGCATTTTCTGCTAGCTCTGGTGGAATCTTTGGTAATCCGCCGATTATCATTACTTAACAGCTAATGTAAGATCACTAACTACAACCTCTCCACAGTACAGGTGATTGTGGCCCTTTATATGATCATTGGCTGTTTTTGTGAAACTAAGGGCTCAGAACGGAGCACAAGGGCCTAGGGCGGCGGCCTGCTAAGGCATTCACCTCCCCCCCGGGAAGAGCCGGGTTACCGGTGCTGTCTGAATAATCAGACTTACCGGATCTCTTCAAACCATATTGCATAAATACCAAAATACAGGGCAAGGAACATATAGCAAAAAAAAACAAACAAACCTCAAAGCAGTTATATTCTATCAGATCTTCTCAGAATGGCGACCGCATGGGAGATACGTTTGGAGCAGGAGCTGGACCGGCGTTTTGCTAAACTAGAGAGCCTGCTTCTCAAAATATACCAAAGGGGGGGGCGGAGTTAGCCACCATTCAGGTCAGACGTGTGTGAGTGGAGCTCTGTGCATTAGCTCTGCTTTATTAACGTATTGAGATATTTATTGAGCATCCACCAACTCCAAATCGACATTTTTACTCTACTAAGACATGCCCCAACTATATTGCTAAGTTTGGGAAACTTTTCTCGCCTTTTGAGGAGTCTTGGGGCTGAGAGACTACAAGAGCTGCAGGACGTCTCACTACCAAGATTGCTGGCTGACACCTAAGGACTCGTAACACACTGCCTTCCCACAAAGGGGGTAAGGAGCCGTAACTACCGGAGAAGCAGCTAGTGGGGCTTATCGAGAGGCGGACAGACATCTGAGATCAGCCGAAGTTTGGAGGTCCGCCAGCCTTCTGCATGAAAATTTACTTGGCGCGAACGGCGGCCATCTTTGAGGTGAAGCGAAGCAGCGTCATCGTTATAGCCACAGACCCACTGAGGATACTTGCGGAGGACCCCTTCTAACGAGACTCACTTAGGCTAAGCCTGTACACCAGGACCCCAACCAGGTCTGTACCTATTACCCTGTGGCGTTACCTGTTTGGACTTGACCTTTCAGTGCCGCCTACCCTATCCTGCTGCTGACTAAACTGAAGATACGGACATCCGGAGGGTCGGGGCTCCGCTCCGGAGCCGTTCCTATCACCCCTGGCACTAAAGGAAGAGGCCTTACTTACTAAGGGGGCTCCGGTCTCCTTGTGACCCCTTGGGACTTCCACCTCCCGGACGCTCGCGGTATACAGCCGCTCCCAGAGACCTACCTCATTGCTGCAGGGGCCTGCCATCCTCGGTGAGTGTCTCACCCTCCAGACTGGGGTTGCGCCTGTCAACCGGAGGGCGCCCCCGGCATTAAGCAACACACCTACACAGTACCGGTGGAGGACTGCTTTTCGGCCGCCATCTTGACTGCGGCCTACCACTAGGGCCGGTGCTGTGGGGAAGAGCTGTCCCTTTGGGCGGATCAGACAAAGCCTCAGAAGGTAAAAAGTTATTTTTTAAGTATTGGCCACACAGCTGCTAAACTCCGGTGGGGCATATAATTAAACTCACTACCTGGCAGGTCACTCCCTGCACGGAGTACAAGTGGAGCTACAACCTTAAGCATTTCAAGCTTACACAGTGAGCCATAAACACTAAATTTTGAGCTCAGCGCTCATCTGATTTGCCACCCTTAGACCTACCCAACCGCTGATACCTTGCCAGGGCAGCCACTTATTGCCATCTTCACTGTGGGCCAGTACATATCTATCACTACAACCAATATCTTGTATGAAGTTATCCTGCATATTGTCCCTAATCAAGCTGCAACTGTGACTCTACAGGTCTCTCCCCTCCCTCTCCCGCCGGCCCAGATTGCCTGCGGGTCATACCCCTATACCTTCTCCCACATCGTCCTGAGGGGACAAGCCCCCAGGGGAGAGACCAGACCAGAATACACGTTCCAGTGAAAACCATTTCAGCTCTTAGGCCTTAGGGCCCAGCTCTCAGCCGGCTTAGCCTCAATTTATATGTGATACCAGGAACTGTATAAAAAATGTGCTAACCTCCTGCACTGATGCCTTAGCCCCAGTCGGCCTTGCAGCAGATTTCATTATAGTGCAAAACAGTCTTTCCCTTCTTCCACTATTTGCCTTCTATATCTCATGCCACTACAACTGCAAAAGTACAAGATGCCGCAATCCTTTAAAAGAAAACAAAACTCTCACAAAACCCCAAAGAGAACAGTGGCAGACCACTTCAGCCAACACGCATCCAGGCAACAATCTGGCTCGGAAGAGGATGCCTCAGACACAAGCAGTCTTAATGATGCTCGCATCAGAACAACTCTATCCCAGGCCACAGGCCGTTTACAGCACCAAGATGCCGACACTGATAACAACTTAATGGACTCTATTAGGTCGCTCCTGGCCTCGCACCACGATTCCCTCTCCAAGAAGTTTGATAAGGGACATGCAGATCTGAAAAGAGACATAGCCCTTATAGGAGAAAGAACTGACGCGTTGGAACGCAAACAGGAAGATCTCAGGGTAGATCACGGCAATCTCTTAGATTACTCACAGAGTCTGGCAGAGCAGATCACTGACCTCGAGCTCAAACTTGCAGATCTTGAGGACAGGACTCGCCGCAACAATATCAGGGTGAAAGGTATCCCAGAATCTGTCCCCCCACAGGAACTTGAAAAATTCCTCCACGACTTTTTTGTTGCAGTCCTTGGTCAGGAGAGCGAGAAAGAGATGCTACTTGATAGAGCCCACAGAGCCTTGAGGCCGAGGACGGCTGAGGGCGATAAACCAAGAGATGTTGTCGCCCGCCTGCATTATTACACGTTTCGAGAGAAACTTCTGAGGGCCCTGGCGGGAGACAAGTCACTCCCAGAGCAGTATGCTGACATTCAGGTATTCCAAGATCTCTCTCCCCACACTCTCCAGATCAGAAGACACTACCAACCCTACACTAAAATCTTGAGAGACAAGGGCATTAAATACAGATGGGGTTTCCCTGTTAAGCTCTACATCAATAAAGATGGACAGCAATATGCAGCATCCTCACCTCAACAGGCAAGGGAATTACTCCAAAGATGGGGCTTACTGCCACAAGATCCTCTGATACCACCCCAAGCAGTTGTACCTGGTAGAGGCCTGAGAGCATCAGCCCCTGAGTGGGGCTCCCTTCCACAGAGACCCAGCAGTGACCAGAGAAATACCTCAATATCTAAGACTAGAGACGCTCCCTTGTGAGATACTCCATCCTGGTCACTGCTCTGATGTGCATATGATTATCTCCCCAATTGGGGACTTACGATTGAGAGACTCTCTACTACTACAGAGACTGACTCGTGTGTACCGAGGGTACACGAAGATTGGTGAGACTGCTAAGACATAATGGATGTCCTCTCTTCTTACATTGTTGTTACATTGTTGTTCTCTGGTTGTCTCTCCTCCTCGTCTTCCCTCCTCTCCCTTCTTGTTTCTCCTTTCCCCTTCTTTACTACACCACTCTTCTCCTCTTCCTCCTTTTTCCTCCCCTCTCTTAATCTACCTCATTGTGCCTGTATTTATTCGTAAATTGTACTTAACTATTTTGTTCAGGTCAGTCAAGTTATGTGTACCCTGGGACTTACTATGTTCTAGCACCCTACTCAGATGATCATTGCTTAGTGAGGCACATGCCCTAACCACATTGTAGTGATATCCCTCGGTAGTAGAGCGCATTAACAACAGCTCTACACTCCCACTCTAGTCTGCCCACCCCCTCTAGATTAGTTAGTGCTGTGCAAGGGAGCTAACCCCCACCCCATTTTTACCCCAATGCTTTGATGTGCACCGTCCAGAGTTGCGCTTGCCTTAGTCTTTAGTTCAGAAGAATAACTAACCTGTAACATGTACAGTAAATAACCTTGCACCCCCGCCTGGGTAACATACCCCCTAGAATTAAAAAAGAATACACCTTTTTGAAGACCCCTGCCCCTCTAAACCATAATTGCTGAGGTAGCCGTCTTTCTTCTTAATAGGAAAGGCAGGAGTTGGATCAGGGGAACATTCATATGGTATTCACCTCCCGTTCAATAGCAGCCTAAGTCCCCAGACCTATTTAATCCCTAAATTGGCCCTTCTGGTTTGATGGTCATCATTATGTGATGTTATTTGTACCTAGGTTGTTAATGTTTACTCTGTTCTTGTTTTTATTGTTAGTTATGTATGTACCTCAAGTTATATCAGAAGTACAAAAACCAATATCTGCTTAGAGTCTTCAACCTGGCGACCACTAGGTCCCCACGTTGATGCTGTTACAACTGATATTTATGTATATACCTCTCAGGGGTTAGATGGCTATCGTCAGGAGTCGCACACTTCCCAATCCCCATCTATGACCAATATCTCTAAGGTTAAGTACATCATTTATAGATATTCATAAACATCCCCAATATATTCCCCATCGACTGTGTAGATCTCATACCATTTATACTAACAGCCCCCCACACTGGTACCTGATCCCCCAGGAATTAGGTTAGCTCTCAAATTGGGGATCGTCAGACTTACATGTGAAACTAGCTCTACGGTACAAGATCGACACCCCTCCCAAGCTAAGCCCCTGCGAACTGACGATGGCCATCTTATATCGACTGTTTACAAAGATGTTGATGTTGTTTATTGTTGCCTTTCCTCTTTTGCATTAAGCTCTTTATTCTACCTCCTTTGTACATAATAGTAGAAAATTTGGGGCCTGAGACACCTTCTCCTACACGGGTACCCCGTATGCACTCAACCTCTCCTGAGGAGACATTATAGATGGAGAACCATACATACAGCCTAACACACGAGTCTTCCATTCCACTCTCTCCTTCAAACTTCATTCTTACAGAACTGAGATTAGACTTCCCGTACCTCAATTTCTCTCTTAGCCTTATACCAGAGATAGTGATATGCACCTATTACAGTAACATAATACAAGACCCTCGCTTACAGCGAGAAAATTGCAATAGTGACTGGGGGCGTGGGCGAGGGGGGAGGAGGGCTTTTTTCTGGCTCCCTCTCTCCCTCTCTCTCGCTCTCCCTATTCTTGCACGTTTTAAACTGACCGACTGGGGCTCGGCTACCTTTGCTGGCCTCTCCCCCCCCACACACCTATAGTTGTGCTCTCCAACTGTTAGTTGCGAGATCACTCATTGTGATAGTGTTTATATACACATCAACATCTGCTAGTAGCGTTTGAGCATCAAGACGTCCTGTTCGTGGCCTGAAGTGCCCCAACCCCTGGCTCCCCCCTTTTCCCACCCACATCCCCTTGTTCCCACTTATCTGCTCTACCCGCACTAAAACCTTCCCCCGTACCCGCAACTGAGGTCCTCATTGACTACGCCGGTGGCGCCCGCCCATACAATGGCTCCCGTTTTGGCTGCCACCCTGAACGTCCAGGGACTTAACTCGCCTACCAAAAGGAGTCTTCTGTTTAATTACCTATCTGCCCACAAAATACATTTAATGTTTTTGCAGGAGACCCACTGGGAAAGGGGCTCTAAGCAGCCCAGGAGTTCCCCTTTATATCCGGTCTGTGAAATTGCCTCCTATACGGAAAAAAAGAGAGGAGTTGCCATATTGATCCACCGTGATGTTACTTGTACGATTGACCACATAGAACGAGACCCCGAGGGTAGGTTCCTTATCCTGGTCTGTGTCCTGAATGGAGCCCTTTACACGCTGGCATCCATTTATGTCCCGAATACGGGACAGATCCCCTTTCTCCGAAAATTTTTACACAAGCTAGACTCAATCAGGAGAGGACATCTCTTGATGGGGGGCGATCTGAACCTGGTCTGGAACCCGGTACTAGACAAGAAAAAAAATACAAACCACCCAACAGACCGTAACCTAATTTCTCTGTCAATGGCCTTCCGACGGCTCATGTATCAATTTGGACTGTTTGATGTATGGAGATGGCTAGCTCCGACTGAACTAGACTACACACACCACTCGGTGCCCCACAATTCATATTCTCGGTTGGATTATCTGCTTTGTGACTCATGGACACTTGACAACTTTGCCGTATCAAAGATCAGGCCTTGTCCGTGGTCAGATCACGATATGGTCAGTGCCCAACTCTTGGCCTTACAGTCCCCTGACTGTAGGCCGTCTTGGAAACTCCCAGACCAGTGTCTCGCAGAAACAGAGGTTCCACTCCTAAAAGAAATCATTCTAGATTTCTTAACACACAATGACACTGGAGATACGAGTCTTGAAATAGTCTGGGCCACCCTTAAGGCGTATCTGAGAGGCCATTTCATAAAGAAAAAGGCCCAATGGAAGGGGGTCCATAAGATTCCCTTATCAAAACTGTATACCGAACTAAGATCCCTGGAGATGGCCAACAAAAAAGCCCCGGACCCCGCTCTTGCCACCCAGGTGGGTGCAATAAGGGCTGAGATCAATAAACGAGAGCTTTTAAGAGTGCAAACCAACCTATTCAAATTAAAACAAATATACTACAGCAAAGGGAACAAAGCTGATAGGCTCTTAGCTCGCAAACTTCGTAACAGGGCGGTCGCCAGTAGGATCCCGGCCATCAATTCAGCTCGGGGCATGGTCTGCTCTCCTAGGGAGATTGGCCAGGCCTTCTCAGACTATTACGCTGCTCTTTACGACCTAGACAGCGGTGCCAATGACCCACCGATGAGCGGTGGAGAGTTGGGGCAATTTCTAACCAAGTTGCGACTACCACAGCTGAGTGAGGAGTCTGTTGCAGACCTCGATAGACCATTTACCTTAGAGGAAGTGAAGGCTGCCGTCCTGTCCCTTAAACCTCATAAGGCTCCTGGTCCGGACGGCTTCTCCACCCTCTTCTACAGAACCTTTGTGTCTCTTCTCTCTCCTCTTCTGCTCCGACTGTTCAATGATGTGGCTAAAAGAGGAAAGATGTTAGGGGAATTCCTGGAGGCTACTATTATGACCATCCCTAAAGAAGGGAAGGACCTCAGGGAATGCGGGAGCTATAGACCTATTTCCCTCATCAATGTGGACATCAAGATATACTCTAAAGTTCTCGCGACGAGACTAGGGAAACACCTCCCCTCTATAATCCATCTAGACCAAGTCGGATTTGTTCAAGGCAGACAGGGCTCTGACAATACCCGTAGACTGCTGAACATCTTAGCTGAATCGCATGACATGGGCTTGCCCCTTCTCACCCTGTCGTTAGATGCCGAAAAGGCCTTCGACAGGGTGAGATGGGAATATATGTTTGAGACTCTGAGAACGTTTGGGGTCCCGCTCTCGTTCTGTGGGGCAGTAGCGGCCCTCTATACCCTCCCCACAGCTGTGGTCAAGGGGTTGGGCTTTTGCTCCCCTAAGATACACATACGAAATGGGACGAGGCAGGGATGCCCCCTGTCGCCACTCCTTTTTGCGATGGTCATGGAGCCATTGGCGGAAGCCATCAGACAGGACACCCAAATTCAAGGTCTGTTGCTGCACGATTCAGTTCAAAAAGTGGCGCTATTCGCGGATGATCTTACACTTTTCATCACAGAGCCGACCTTATCGCTCCCACCGCTGATGGCACTTATTGAAAGATTCGGTATGCTCTCTAACTACAAAATAAATGTAGCCAAGACGGAGGCGTTCCCAATTCATCTGGACCACCTAGAACAGAGAACTTTGCGACAGCAATACTCTTTCAAATGGTCCACCAAAGGTATCCAGCACCTAGGTGTCTTCTTATCTTATGATAGGGAGACGGTCCTTCATGAGAACTACCACACCTTGTTGAAGACAGTAGACAAGCACCTGAGAGCAAAGAAATATGACGAACTCTCCTGGATGGGTAGAATTGCGGCCCTGAAAATGATGCTACTACCCAAGCTAACATACATTATGCGATGTATTCCCCTCCCAGTCCCAGATAAACTTCTGAAAAATTTTCAGACCCTATTTAACAGATACGTCTGGAACAACAAGAAACCCAGAGTAGCGGCCTCAATCTTACAGTCCCCCCTAGATCAGGGAGGGCTGGGATTACCAAGTGTGAAGATGTACTATGAGGCGGCTATGATCTCTCATGTCTCTGCTTGGGGACGAGACCTTCCCCCCACGAGATGGAGGGACCTGGAACAGGCTTCATTACCTGCCTATATAGATCTGGCTGATTTGTTGTGGTTTCCCCCGCATCTTGCCACCGCTCACACCATCTCTAACTCAATTGTTAGAGGATGCCAAATGCTATGGTATAAATTGCGACACCACGCTCAGATCGCCCCCCATCCTTCTCCTATCCAACCTGTACTCCCCATACTTCAGACCCTTCCCAATATGAGACTGAACTTATGGCGGCAGGCCGGAATTTTGACAGTAGGCGATTTTTACGTAGCAGATCGGCTTCTAACGCAAGAAGAGATGGTGGCAAACTTTGAGGTCCTGCGGCAACTGACATTTGAACTTCTAAGACTAAGATCTCTACTAAAAGCCTGGGGATTCCTGAGTGATGCCCCACGGCCTCTTACAGCTTGGGAAGCGCGATGGAAAACGGGCCTTCAGACCTATAAACCCCTCACGGCACACTATCGATGCCTACTGGTTCCCCCCGTAATTCCTAAGACGAGACATATGCTCTCCTGGGAGGCAGAGCTGCAGATGGTATACTCACCTAAGAAATGGACATTGGCTATTGCTAAAACCAAGGCCGCCTTACACTGCACCACGATGTACGAACTCTACTTTAAAATGCTCACTAGGTGGCATCTGGTCCCGACCAGATTGCAAACCCTCTACCCTAATCACCCTCCCTCCTGTTGGAGGAACTGTGGTGGCATTGGCACCCCACTACACACCTGGTGGACTTGTCCTAACCTAAAGTCACTCTGGGATAAGACCAGTAAGATCTGTGGTTTGATGGGTCTCCCAGAGATAAAAGACTCTGGAATGGCTCTTCTACATCTGGGTTTGGAGAAAGTGCCTCCGCACCAGAGAACCCTTCTTATATACATACTCACCTCAGTTAAAATGGCAATTGCCAGGAACTGGAAAAAAGTGCACCCCCCAAAGTGGCAGAGTGTCTTGGAATACCTGAATTATGTCAAGTCCATGGAAGACTATGTCTACAGAGTCCGGCGCAAGTCGGAAGCTTTCTGTCTTGTTTGGGAACCCTGGGAAGCCTACCTGCAGAGTCTCAGAACTAAATCCTAGGACTCCCTGCCCCTTAGTATCACAGGCCCTTGATTCGGGTCCGGGATGATCTGTCCACCCTCCTCCCCCCTCCTTCACCCCCCCCCCCCACTCAATGAGCCCCCCCCCCTCCCCCCCTCCCCTTACATACTATCCTCTCCCCCCTCATAGGGGGTACTTTAGCCCACGATACCGCAATGATTGAAGCTTGATTTCACTTCTTTGGAGCGGTGGCCCTCGTTGGCCCTAGCATCCGCTCCATTGCTTATACAGGCAATACCCGCATGATAACTAGCTACTAGCGTAATTCCGCTTTTAAAGAAAGCAGAACAAAAGGCGAAAAAAACGCCACAACCTTAACCTACCAACCGACAACGATTCTCCCAATCTGTGAACACTGCTATTCACTCCTCATTTCACCTTCCACTCAGTTATAGTTTGATCTTTAGGTCTATTAGGAATGGAGATGAACGCCTGGTTAAATTATGCAATATTTATGTCATTTTAATGCCATGTGAGATATCTTTTTTGTGATTGCTGTGTTTACCTCATATCTGTAATGTTTCAAAGAATTGTGATAACTTATGTTTATAATAAAAATAAATTAAAAAAAAAAATAAATAAAAAAAAAATAAAATATATACCAAAGGACACTTCCACTAGACTGAATAGAGTGCACCCTGCCCTCGAATGTGCACACCAATACTGAAGACCCAGCACAGATCCTTGTAATGCATCCAAATGAAGATGGCGACTGGAGGGATATAATAGTGGAGGAAAATCCCTCACCTGATGAAACACTCCCTATGCAGCTGAGGGAGCGGGAGCCAGCTAAAACCTTACGGGACAACAAGTGCACCTTCTACAGCAAAGAGGCAGACCTGGCTGACACTACCCTGCAGACAGTGAGGAAGGGCCTCGGCTTGGTTAAAGGGACAGCTCACGCGATTCGGCTGCCGGCTGGGACCGGCCCCGCTGCCCCTGATACCGGTGAGTCAGCTACATGCATCACCAACAAGCAGCTAATGTCTGAGGCCAGAACTAACATTACAGCTTCAGTGCGTAAACCCTCCGTTGCCAGAACATCACCAAAAGCAAACGCTAGCAAGCAGCATTATACACTGGATAACGCATCCCAGCATGACACCCGCAGCAACTCTCCACATGGGACTAATACTGCACAGATTACATACAAAAACAATTCAATCTCCTTATGGCACTTACAGGGAGAGAACTGCCTCACTAATCTCTTGCTTAGAGCAACTAGTGCCTACAATGAGTCGCTGCTTAACTTGCAAATAGACCCAGGGGGCTGACAATCTGTAAATGTAACATCGATCTTTGTTTTTCCCTGACTATTAGACCTTCTGTTAAAGTTCCTTTTTTTAATGTTATGATATGTTGAGTTCTGTTCTTATAAGCAGATAATTGTTTTCAATATGTTCATCTGACACTTCACTGCTGGCCCTATACAGGCTAATTTTTATAATATGTCCTGCAAACAGGTATTTGATGCAAGGTATCTGCCCACATTTCAATTGCTAACATAATATTAAGGAGTGTAGATCTGATATTTATATGTTTGATGGTGCCGAGGCTACTAACACTGTGTTCCAGTTATACACAAGCTCTTCATTCATAATGCACACTACAATATGAGTACCTGTTTTGCAGTCACTGACCATGTTACAGTCTCCAGCATCATTTGTCCTATTTCATATTAGCCCATATTTACAGCATGAACTGCTGGACAATTATTGCCACATATGTAATAGCCTGCATTGCAGCTACAGACAACACACTATGGCAGGATGCATCTCTTTAAAGCTATATGAGATAACAAGCTTTGCAGACATACACCTGCTCATTACACATCTCTTGGTGGTATAGGGTAGATCATCAAATAATCCTTGCCTCCTAACAATTAACTCAGTACTTGGAGGTTCAGATTGTGTTTAACCTTGTTTGTTTTACAATATTTTGTTATAATCTTACACAACCCTATAAAATCCCAATTTCTAATGGAAAAAAAAAACAAACAAAAAAAACATGGACCCTAGACCCCATTTTGCTCCAGGATAGTGTGATTTTGTATAGAGTACAACAGCAAGTTAAAGAATTTATTGAACTTAATAATGGCTCTACTAATAACCCAATCCTTGAGTGGGGAGCCTTGAAAGCATATATTAGAGGGCTTCTGATTGCAGAATCCGCCAAGCAACGCACACTCACGGAAGCTACAAAAACAAAGTTAAGACTAGAAGCAAATAAATTGAGATTACAATTCAGCACACGCCCTACAAGCGCTATATCTAAACAGTTAAAATCAATAAATGAGGAATTGGATAAACTCCTAAACAAAGAGGCGCTTAGATCAATTAGAGTAACTGGCACCCAATACTACATCTACGGAAACAAACCAGATAAAATGCTTGCTAATAAACTGAAGGAAATTACTAGAACCACTACAATCCCTCAGTTGCAAACGTCAGACAACAGAATCACTAATGACCCCCAAGATATAGCGAACATTTTCGCAGACTATTACAGTAGATTATATAACTTAAAGACTAGCAATAAAGGCAAGGACAAGACTGCAGAATTACTAAATTTCCTAGGAGACAGTCCCTTCCCAGCCATTATAGCAGATGAATGTGACTCCCTAAATAGACCTATAACCCATGAGGAAATAAAATTAAGTATTAAGAACCTTAAAGGCTCAAAAGCCCTGGCCCTGACGGTTACTCTGGACTTTTCTATAAAACACTGAAACCCTTATTAGTACCACAACTAGCCCAGGTATTTAATTCAATGCTACAGGGTAAGGAAATACCCAAGGAAATGCTAATGGCGAGAATCACAGTTATACCAAAACCAGGGAAAAATAAAAACCATTGTCAAAATTATAGGCCCATCTCACTAATTAATCAAGATATTAAACTATTCACCAAAATTCTAGCAAATCATCTCAACCCCCTCCTCATCAAACTAATCCACCCCAACCAAGTTGGGTTTATTATGCAAAGGGAAGCTCCAGACAACACAAGGAAAATAATAGACTTAATCAAGGTAGCCACAGTAAGGGGAACGCCTTCTCTGTTCCTGTCTCTGGACACAGAGAAGGCGTTCAATAGGATTGATTGGGACTTTATGTTTGCGGTGCTTAGTAGGGTGGGAATTAAAGTTTCTTTTGCTGATGCAATTAAATCATTGTATTCTTGTCTTTCTGCACATGTTAAACTCTCCGGGTACCAATCTCATACAATACACATTAACAATGGAACACGTCAGGGATGCCCGCTCTCCCCACTACTATTTGCGTTAAGTATAGAACCCTTAGCAATTAAAATTCGAGACAATCAAGACATTTCAGGAATTAAAGTAGGACAGACTGACCATAAAATGTCATTATTTGCTGACGACGTAATACTAACACTAACTAGACCACTGCTCTCTCTACCCCCAGTTTATGACCTAATACAACATTTTGGACGCATTTCAGGTTACAAAATAAACGAGAGTAAATGCGAAGCATTCGGTATTAAATTGCCACAGCACACCAAAAAATTTATGGAATTAAACTTTTCATTTAGTTGGCCAAAAAAATCCATCAAATATCTAGGAATTAATCTATCCAGCAACATACATTCCCTTTATCACTTGAACTATTTACCAATGTTCACACATGCCAAAGAGCTGTTGGCGAAGTGGATGAAACTGAAACTATCCTTATATGGGAGAATTATATCCATAAAGATGTCTTTACTCCCTAAGCTGCTTTATTTATTCCGATCTCTGCCAATAACGCTACCAATCACAGAACTGCACAAACTCCAAAAAGACATTCTTAACTTTATATGGCAGGGCAAAAGGGCGAGGATTAATAAAAAAATCATGTGCACCGATAGGAAGGGGGGTGGGCTTACCAAACCTAGTCCCATACTACTACTCGGCTCATATGGCACAAACCTTAAAGTGGTTCCAAACCAGTAACATATCACAATGGGTTCATATAGAATCTAAGGTTTTAAACATTTTTCCAGTATCTAATTTATTATGGACCCCAGATAACACTACGCTGCACAAAAAATATGACTATATCACTATGCAACATACTTTACACATTTGGAAAAAGCTAAATTTAAGATTTCCCCTTCTCAATAAGAAATCGAAAATTACCCCTTTGATAACTCAAAATTCTCTCATTGACACAACTATACAGCAGAAATTGATCAATAAGGGGCTATATAGGATAGAAGATGTATATAAAGAAGGGTCACTGATGACTTATGATCAATACCAAGCCCTAGACTTTGAAGATAAACACATTTGGTATCATTACTTACAATTAAAATCTAGGGTTCAACAGATAATGGGTAATGAAAGAACCCCACCCTGCACTACACTAGAAACACTTGGTTTATCGACTCATCATATAAGGGGAGATATCTCAGTCCTATACAAAATTTTCAACCAACCACTGAGAGCTGACAAATCTTATCTCATGTTAAAATGGGAACAAGACACGGGGAAAACGTGGTCTGTCGAAAAGTGGACAGAAAACCTTGTGGGTGGGTTATCTTTCTCACAAAATGCAACACTCAAGGAAAATTTTATAAAGGTGGCCTTTAGGTGGTACCTTTATCCGGCTAGACCGGGAGGGGGAAATAATCCACTTACCAAATTATGTTATAGAGGGTGTGGAGAAACAGGGACCTACACACACATGTGGTGGGGTTGTAGATACACTAAGGAAATTTGGGACCATACCTCCAACCTCATTAGCGAGATATTTCATAAGAGGGTGACTTTAACTATGGAACAGGCTTTACTCCACTTCCCGATTGGGGAATTCACCAAATATAATAACAAACTAGTCATGTGGATCTGTACTATAGTTAGGTTGAGTATTGCCCAATTTTGGAAGAGTACCCCACCCAGTTTTGAAAGGGTAAAACAAAAAATAACTTATCACTTTGAGAGAGCGAGTGCAGTAGCCGAAACCCTAAATAATAAGGAAGCATTCTTGTTGCAATGGGAAGCTTACATTCACTACTACGAGGCCTCCAGGAGGGGGGGGGGAGCAGGAAATGCGGAAAGGCGGATCATGCCATAGATAGATAGTAATAGCAGGTATAAATGCGACTCTAATTTAATTATTTCATAAGAGAGATTTATGTACAAGTAATGTTGGATTCATTGGATATTGTTTGTTTTTTGTTTTATGTATGTATGTACAAATACCTAAATAAAAATATTTAAAAATAAAATGGGATTATTACAATTGTTATTTAATCCTTTACAATCTGAATTGCATTTCCCCAAATCCATAGATAGGCATTTAATACAGTCTAAGGCATATATTTAATGTTTGAGATTTAAACATAAGTTGCAAGTTACAATGCAAAACATGCGTCTCTTGTCTAAATTTTCATCTAGACATATGTCTGAGCTTCGTGTATTCAAAACTCAGCAGGTATAATCAACCTTTGCATCTAATTAGGCATCAAAGGAAATCCAGTGACCCATGGTGTTAAATTATCACATGTCTGTTGGCATATGTTGGCATATGCTTCTCTCAGATCAGAAAGAAATGGTGATAAATCTTCAAAGGGTTTTTTGTGATTGAATAATTGTATAATTTAGCATATTGAGTGGGGAGGGGAGGAAAAGTTCCAGCTGAATCCTGATGCAATCAGCAAGGTCTCCCATGTCTGAACCTCAGACCTGCAACCCACAGAATCCATCCAGCAAATGGTATTAAGCATACTCAACCTTAATATTTTATCGATTGCATACTGATACATATCGTATTATTTAGACTGACATTATATCCACTGACATTTACAAGTACCCTTCCAATTTTCAATGGATGTAGGACACATGTATTGGAATTGGCTTAAAGTCAGCGGTACTTGGTGAGTGTATTGACAGTATGTATCATGGACAGTCTTTTATGAAGTAGGGTCCGTTGCCCTCATGCTCATTGGCTAGGTATCTTTAAACTACAACATTTCTTCAGTGCACTTGGCCATTTCTTTTCCAAGTTGGCAGGTATTAAACAAAACTGTCATGCACGTAATTTGAGTCAGTAATGATCACAAATTCATGAATACCATGTTCAATAGCCATCTCAATGGTTTTTAGAATAGCAGTTAGTTCTGCAACTTGACTGGATCTTGGTCCAATGTTGAAACCTATAGATATATTTGAAAATCCATTTGCCCAAGTTATACCAATGCCTGCGACTAGTCTGCGCTCAATATCAATAGGGGCATGGTAAGAACAACCATCAACATATACTCAAGGTAATGTTTGACAATGGTCCTCAATGTGCATTTTATATGGGGAAAGCAATTGTTCCTCCAGGAAATCATCTTCTGATAATTCTTCCCCATAATCCTTAGCAGTACAGTCGTGGAACTCAGCAAGCCCCTATGCGACTGAATTCTTTTTATTCTGCTTGTAGCGAATTTATAAAGGCCAGTCTTGTAAGGAAAGAGTCCAAGCTGTTATGTGGCTCTTAGAAAAGTTCCCATATCTTATTCTCTCACTTTGCAGATATAGCAAAGGCTGGTGGGCCGTTTCTACAATAATTTTCTCGCCCTGTATATAGCTGCAGAAATTTTGTAGTGCCGATACAGTAGATAAGAGGGCTTTTTTGCAATCGCTAAATTTTATTTCTACTGAGGATAAAGTTTTCCTCGCATAAGCAATGACTTTACTTAAATTATCATGCTTTTGGTATAAAACAGCACTCATGCTTATATCTGTGTAACTTATCTGTAAGTAGAAAGGTTTACCACCTTCAGGGTGCGCTAAGCAAGGTGCTTGAGTGAGTTTTCTCTTCAGCTCACTGATGGCTGTCTCTTGAACTTCACTCCAGTGCCATTTCACATCCTTCTTTAGAAGAAGTAGCAGTGGTTTAGCTAATTCTGCATAATTATCAATACATTTGCGAGAATAATTTGTCATACCCAGGAACGATCTCAATTCCTTTAAGTTAGTTGGATTCTTAGAATTTATTATAGCTTCCACCTTTTTCTTCTGAGGATTTAACCCTTCAGAAGTAACTTCATGTCCCAAGAAGTTTACACGAGAGCGGCACCATGGAGATTTTGTAGGGATAATTTACACCTGCCCTTTTAAGTTGGCTGAGGATGTGTTTAAGTTCTGTGAAGTGTTTTTCAAAGTATGTGCTTTTGATTAAAACATCATCAACATAAGATAAGGTTCCCCTTTCCAGTACATCAGGCATAGCCTTATGCATAAATACTGCAAATTCATGTCCTTAATTTATGTATCCAAATGGGAGTCTCTGGAATGCATACTGGACCTTTTGAAATGAGAATGCCAGCTTATGCTGGTCCTCCTCATGTACCTTTATGGTCCAATATCCCTGTACGCAATCAATCGCAGTGAATATTTTGGATCCCTGCATCTGCAATAGGCACTGGTCAATATATAGCACAGGTCAGCCAGACATGTACACTTGTTTGTTTAGCTGTCTTAAATCAGCACACAAATGCCATTGTCCATTGGGCTTTAGAACACCTAGAATAGGATTGTTATAAGAGCTATGCATCTGTCGGATAATACCCATTTCTTCCAGGTTCCTTATGATTTCTGCAAGAGAATCATATGATGCTAAAGGAAGTCTGTATTGTTTAACAAAGACAGGTGGTGCATTGGGATCTGTTTGGATTCTTGCAATGTGCAAGTCTGTAGTCCCACAGTCATAAGAATCCCTAGCAAAAATATCCTTGTACTCCATCAGGAGTTCTCGTAGCTGTCAGCGTTCATCATCACTGAAACAGCCATTAGCTAAAGATATTTGCTCTTCGACTATTTGCTGAAAACCTGGAAAGATTTCAGGCTGTCCTATTTCATAGGCTTCTTCTAACCTAGAGGAGAGGTCCCCTTGATTATAATTTAAATTGCCCCCATGACTCTGGGTATTGGGGTATTCTTGCTGTTTGATCTGCTGATTAAACACCAGGGAGGCTTCTTCAATTTTACAGATGCCTTCCTCTGAGCTGATGGGATAAATAGACTGAATTTTAAATAGTCCCTCTGGCATAGATTCAAAGGATTGTTCTATTAATTGTTCTTCAGTTAAATATTCTTCAGTTATTAGCCCAATTACATTATTCTGGAATCCAAAAGTGTAATAACTTGATTCCAGCGCATATCCTATGGTAGTTCCCTTGGATAAGGTTATATCCTGTGGGGTCATGTTATGCACGATAACATGTATTGGAAGAGTTCCAATATTTACTATAGGAGTATGGGTCATTGTTATACCCATATTTTGCATTCTATGGGAGAAGCAAATTAGGGTTTCAGAAGTTTTTAATTTCTGACCTCTTTTTACCTGTAAGGATAAGAGGAAATTATCAGCCACAGCAGGAATTATAATATAGTTAGACACCTGCATATTTACAGCATATGGCAATTGCTGGTTTGATTTCATGGCTGCATTTTCATCCTGAAATACTTCAGGGTCCCCCTTTAACCTGATCCAGAGGCAAGAGTTAATCAAATCTATTTGTATGGCATATCTATGTAAGAGATCATTGCCAATGTATATTTGATTATTGGGGGTATTTAAAACAGGTGCTTTGCTGATTTATTACCTATAGCGATAGATAATAAGCATTTAACTGTGACATTATAGCTTTCTGACCTGTCATCCTGGCCATGGACACAGTGGTCTTGGGGAGAAAGATATTTAAGCACTTTAGGTTCAGCTATTTGCGCTAATAAGCCTTCGCTTATATAGCTAGCTTCCTGTTTTAAGTTCAATTTAGCATATTTGGTTTTACCAAGGTCATGCACTTGCATAGGGATAAATAGATCATCCTTAACTCTCTCAATTCCTGCAAGGTATTGAGTGGGGCCTCTCCCTTTAGAGGATTTAGGGTCCTTCTTGTGGAGAGATATGGTTAATACATTGCTGTCTAAGGAGATATTTGCTATCTTTCCAGGCAAAATGTTAAAAGTATTACCATCAGAGCCACCTAAAGGAGTCTGATCATCTAGTTGTAAGATAGTGATTTCAGGGACAAAGTTATTCCTGAAATGAATCTCCACAGCATCTGGCTTCTCTTCCACCACGTGACAGTTATGTCGGGTGCGAGATATATCGGATTGCTCATAATTAATAGGCCTTTTTACTTGTGACCAAATTACATTATTTATGTAATCAATTATGGTGCTTAATCACTTCAGGAGATCACTACCAATTGGCAGATCCACTATAATGACAGGGTGTCTTATGACCCTGTTCCCCAGTTTAAATTTTAACCATGCCATACCGTAGACCTTTAGAGAGTCACCTCCAACACCTATTAGAGAACCATCAAATTATTTTATTTTAGGTTTGTGGGTGTTAGCTCATTTAACTGTGTGTAGTACCTGTGAGATAAAATAGTTGCCTGAGATCCAGTATCAGTTAGTCCCATGATAGGTTTGGAGACTGAATCCTGGAGCTCAGCTAATACATAATATCTCCCTGCAGTTTCTACCATTTCACACATAAAATGTGCATTATTATACATCTGTGGGCTTCGCCACGTGTTACCTGAATCTGCCATGTTACCTGATGCAGAAGAAACTTCATTCTTACCAGTTCATCCCTTTACAATAGGATCGATTGGGTTCCTGTGTACTGCATCTGTGAAAATAAGGTTAAGAGAATGCTGCAAAGGAAGAGATTGGTTAGAGCTTTTAGGCCGAGGTTGCTCGTCATCACAGCTAAATCTTCCGTTTCCGGTCTGTAGGGAGAGAATATGATCAGTACCATTATTGACATTTATAATTTCATTTTTTATATCTCTCCCCCCTCTCTCAGGTAATACTGCAGTATTTATGACTGTGCCTGTGGTCCACTGCTGGCCACTGGCTGTACCCCTAAAAAGGATTGTTAGGTTGCTAGGCCATAAAAACTTGACTCATATTAGTAAACAGTGTACATAATTGACTAACTTGTGTGCTGAGCTGGCCCACTTGAATGGACAAGCTATCTTTACCCATGGACCGATTTTTTGATGTCCCAGGGTATTAATTCCTGGATCCTTGGGATCCCTCAGAATCATAGCTATTTCTCCTATTTTGTCGTGGTTGTCTTTGGGGTTTAACTTGTTCAGCATTAGTATTTTGGGGAGTACTATTTACTTGGGGTGTCTGGTTACCCTGAGAGTATTTTCGCCACTTTTGGTATTTATTTTTACGAGGATACCAATTTTTTTGTGGGCGTTCACCCCTTTGGGAATAACTATTTACCTTGAGCATAATCTCTCTGCGCCTCAGCCCGTGTTGGGGGAGGGGCAGAGTTAAAACTTTGTGGGGATGGCCTGTTTTCTCGGGTCACCTCCGCATAGGTTTTCTTTTTAGACTCCAAATTAAGGGGGCTAGGTGACACCCTAGTTTCTGCCACAATTTTAGGACTGGGTTTTGGTTCCCTTTTAACCCCCTGTTCACCGGACTGCTGAATAGAGTATAACTTTGTACTCTCTTTGATCAGCCAGTCCAATGAGCAGTGCTCATCAAATTCTCTAGCTAAATTAAGTTTGATGGGTGCGGGCAGTGCTTCGAAAAATAAATTCACAAATTCTGAGCATTCATATATCGGATAATCTTTAGCCATACTGTATACACTTTGATTCGCACTACATTTTAAACCGTATACAGCTATTTTTGCTGCAGTTTTAGTGCGATATTGCCCAAATTATTTTCTGCACTGTCATTTAGTCTCATTCCAGGAATGAATATTCATATCCTTTAGTGAAGCAAAGAATTTGTGATATTTACCTTCAAATACCCAGGGCAGAAATTAAATTTTTGACTGCTCACTTGTAACATTCATAATGGATAAAGCATTTTCATAAGTCGCTAAGTGGACAATTATAGAATTGGTTCCCTTGTTGGAGAACCTAGGGGTGTCATATACCATATTAGATGTGCAAATAAATAGAGGTTGGGAGCCGCAGTAAAACAGTATTTGCTTTATTTCCATTCTTTAAAACAGGAACATAACATGTAGTAAGAGACAAACATGCCCTTAGTAACCAGAACAGCTCACGCGTTTCAGCTTCATAGCCTTTTATAGCTCTCTAGCTACCCTTCATACTAATGGGCTTTTTAAAGGGTTTAAAATCATGTGATTGGCTAAGGGTCAGTAACTTGTTTGGCTCATTACTTGCAGGTATAATTGTGAATCAAGTAATGATAATACTATTATATTTCTAATTGCATCTCTAATACAAATTCATGTTACTTATACATTCCTTATATAAACATTTAGTATCAAAATATGCGGTCTGCAAAAATAAAAATAAAAATAGGGTAAGCATTGGACATGTGATAACGTCTCAGGATTGGACTATCCTAAAGATTATACAATTTACACTCTGAAATTTCTCCTGAAAAGATTTATATGCTAAATAGTGGGCTTAATGTCTGAAACTGAACTGTAACTTCAATCCCCTAATCTCATAATATTTTTCACAAATGCCCTGTTCAGAATTATAACTCTGACTTACAATAACCTCTATGTTTTATTTCATGTATAATAACGATATGTATATGCAGTAGGTGTAAATGTGCCCAATCCTGTCTGTTGTATTCTCTATATGTGTAATAGATCTGAATTTATCCAGACTTATTTTGGATTAACTAAAATCTTGCTTGTTTGATCATTACCATAGGTCCTTCTAATACCAAAAATTAATTAAGTCATAGGCTGAATTCAAACCTGTTGGGGATCTAGTTTGTAACTGGAATATCCAGTACACCTCCCTCTTAGTAAGTACCCTTTCTCTGTCCCCCCCCCCCCCACCAACCAGCATCTAAAATTTCTATAATGGTCCATTTGTAGCTAGTGTTACTTTTGTTATGGACTCTATTGAAATGCTGGACTAGTGGGGTAGTCAGGGATCCTGCCTTAATATCAGAGAGGTGTTCCCTGATACGTACCCTTGTCTCCCTTGTCATCATCCCTACGTATTATAGGCAGCAGGTCGTACAGCCTGCTAGATACACAGTAAATCTGCTACTACAATTCATGCACCTCTTATGATTGTAACTTTTATCAGTGACATAGCTTCTAAAGCTTTCTCCCACCTGCAAGTGTTCACAGGCTTTGCATGTGAAATTGCTACATTTGTAAACACCCTTGAATCTAAGCCACAAACTTTGTACTACCCTTTGTGGTGTTTTAAGTAATGTGGGTGCTAGAATGTTAGCCATTGACATGCCCCTCCTAAAGGAACATCTGCACCCTTTGTCAACTGTCTCCACCAGAGCATCATCCGCTGCCAAAAGTCTAAAATGTTTCTTCACTATATGGCAGATTTTTATGATATTGTGTGCTGTAGTCAGTAGCAAAGAAAATGCCTCCACTCTTATTATTTGTTACTTCTGTTTTGTTCAACAGTCTCTTTCTATTAACTAATGCTACTTCATTCCTGGCCTTAGTGGTATCTTGGGGTTTATAATCTCTCATCCTCAAACAGTCAGACAATTGGTCTGCATGTGCCTCATATTGTTTTACATTACTGCAATTCCTTTTCAATCTTGTAAATTGTCCCTTGGCGACTGACCTAAAGACCTGCTTTGGGTGACTGTTCCTGGCGTGGAGAAGCGTGTTACCTGTAATTGGTTTTCTATAAACTTCTGTTTCAGACCCGGCATTGGGTATCCACTTCAGGGTTAGGTCTAGAAAATTAATTCTCGATCTATTTAGTTCAAAAGTGAACTCCAACCCAATGTCGTTATCGTTTAACCATTCTACGAAAATATTCGCATAATCTTCAGTACCTCTCCACACCAGGAGCAGATCCTCAATGTACCGCCTGTAGAATTGTATATTTCCCCTGAAGGGGTGAAATAGTTATGCGTTAAAAGGTACCCAGTGACCCTCAACACATATGCCACAAACTCGTCAGAATACCCAGTGTTCTTTCGAAGGAAAAATTCTATGGCCATTAGGCCCCTGTCATGTGGTATTGAAGTGTAAAGAGCCCTGACATCTATTGTGAGCCACATATCTGATTCCTCCCAATCTAGTTGTTCCATCAGGTTTTATACATGGGTTGTATCCTGCAAAAACTTGTAAGGCCCCCTGCCAAATGCTGTAGGATACTGTCCAGCCACTGTGATACCCTTTCCAAAATGACCCTATGCCACTTACAATGGGTCTACCTGTGACCCCTCCAGGGATTTATGAACCTTGGGAAGATGATTAAAAATAGGTATCACTGGGTTATCTACCAGGAGGAAGTCACAGGTAGATTTGTCCATTATGCCCAATTCTTTACCGTCATCCAGAATGTGGGCAAGTTCTCGTTTAAATTTCACAGTTGGATCTCCACTTAATGTCTGGTAATACCTAACATCGTGTAGCTGTGTCTCTGCTTCCGCTGTAAATTGTAATCTAGACATTACTACCACCGAACCCCCCCTTGTCCGCATTCCTAATGACTAACTGCTCATTAGTCTGAATCTTTTTTAATGCTTCCCTTTCTTATAAATTGAGATTGTGCTGATTCAAAGGGGTGGTCTGTTGAGTAACGTTAGATCTCTCTCAGTCCTTGCCTGAAAAAATTCTAGTGTGCTCCCTCTATACTGTATAGGGTAACACTTAGCGGTTTCCTTAAATTTTTGGTGTTTTACACATTTGTGTGCTCTTATATGTGAACCCTTCATGGATTAATGTTTCCATTGTCATTACATCACAGCCTTCACTAAAGGTGAGTTCATCTGGGGTATTCTGTCTAAGGCCTCCACTGTGCGAGGAGTGATCTATCTCTTCAGTTATTTTATTAGAAAAAAACTTTCGTACAGTTAAGCCTCTGCTTAATTTGTTGACATCTATCAAGGTGTTAAATACATTAAACTTTTGTGAGGGTACAAAGCCCAAACCCAAATTTAGTACTCTGGTTTCCATGTCCGACAAATTATAGTCAGACAGGTTAATAACATTATTATTGGTAGTTATTGGTACTTGCTGCCGGATCTCCCTCTTCTGGTTGACTGGCGATTCTGTCCCTGATAACCTGCTTGGCCTCCCCTTCCTCTTCCCCCCTTCTGGTTTTATGTAAGGGAGGGAAAAAACCTGTTCCAAGCTTTGTCTGTCCACATGATCAATTGTGACAACATTGCCTGTATTGGAATGACCTCCAATGAGTGTATCATCAGGGGTATATTTAGATCCCCCTGATGTTGTTTTTTAAGTATGGAGGGTACAACTGTACTAGAAGTTTTAGGTCTCACTACCAATTGGTCAACTACTGTATTTAAATTGGGGTTAGATGCATTAACATTTACATTCTCTTCCCCACCTGAAGCAGAGCTATCATTGTAAGAATCTGCTTCACTCTCTGAAAAATGAACTTTTTTGTTCTTGCCAGAATCTTTTTCTCTATAATCCAAATCCACATTATCCCTGTTGTTCCTATTGTTAAATCCTCTGCCCCTACCTCTTCCCCGTGACCTGTTATAGGCTCTACGGCCTTCCAACCTATCCTTCCTGTTCCAAACAAAAATCCTATTGTTGTCGTAGTCGGATTGATCCCTAAGATATTTACTATGTTTTGTTTCAATCAAGAGTGTTTTGGTTTCTGCTAGAGTTTTTTTGTAAGTTACAATCATATTTTGGATATTCAAGTGCACTTCTCCTTAAATTCAATTCTACTTGTAATGTCTCTATTTGTTGGTTTATCACATTCAGGGCTTTTGTTTTATAATTCACTAAAAGTAACATGAGTCGTAGTGAGCATTCGGATAGAATTATATTCCATTCATTGATGAAATCACGGTCATCAGTTTGAAAGGTGGGGAATTAATTGAGCCTAAGGCCCCTTGGTATAATCTTTAACTCATGGTATCTGTTTAGTGTCATTATATCCCATCTCAATTTATTTTCCTTTAAAAGTAAAAATTAAATCTCTTCAAACAACTTAGCTAATGCGAATTTGGATCTATATATCTATTAGATGTATCTTGGGCTTTCCTAGAAGTTTTTGTTGGGGGGTTGGAGCATTCCCTATCTTCCCTTTTACTATGGGGAGAACCCTTACGCATATTAGTATTATGGGGCTATTTGGATAGCTAGCTCCACCCTCTAACTCATTACAAGAGCTTCCCTCCTCCTCCTCCTCAGCTGAGTTATAGAAGTTCTGTGAATTTATATCATGAGGTGACTGTCTATTTGGGAAATTTACTTCTGACCCAATAGGGGTTCTTTGTCTAAATTCTTCCCTAAATTTCTGCAGTTCATCCCTGATGCATTCTTTAAGAGAGTTAGAATTATCTGCATTATTCTCATTGCTAATAGAGGGGTTTTCATTATGACAATACAACCTTTTTAAACCACTTAATTCTCTCTGGCTTTGTGCGAGTTCCTTATGCAAATCTTCTATCTGGGCAACTAAATTCTGAATATATATATAAGTGGCCATGTTTCTGGTAAACTCATCAATTTTATTTTCGACTATATTTAAATTCTCTTTGCATCTGCGTGAGGAGCAAATACTATCTTCGAGCCCCTGTATTTGATGAGGTATAGCGACCTTTCGTCAATAATGCATATAACCAGGGACCAAGATTTTAGTATTAGTTCATCCCCTTTTTTGAGATTTTTGCATTGATTAATTTTTAATAATTCTTGGAATAATTAACTTTTTTCATTCCACCTTCCATCATCAATAACAATATTCTTAGCCTTTATTGCAAGCATATCCATATAATCATTTAAATCACCCGCAATATTACACCTCTTTTTAATGTGGCCTATAATGTCCATCTTAAGAACATCGCCTTGAGTGAGGTGTAATCTTGGGGAACATATTTCAACACTATGTACAGATTCAATTGATTCACTTCTAATAACAGACATTATTATATTGGCTTAGTATTTAGTTAAATTAAAATGCTAATACAATTTTGGCCAATAAGAAGAAGAGAAGAAAAAATATATATTTAAAAAAAAAAATCAATATTAATTTTGATATATGAAAAATTAATCTTTTTTTATAATTTTTTCAAAAATTATTTTTTAATATTCAGTTTTTTTGTTTTTTTTCTTTTCAATAATAATTTCTATTTACTACAAATATATCATATCAATGTGATAAATATTAATAATAATATCTCAAGCAGTGTGCCTTCAAATAATGTCCGTATATGGCCAGGTTATAATACAATATATTTAATAATTATTCATTAAACAAACCCCCAATAAAATGCATATACAAAACAATAAAATTAATGTAATTTCCTAAATTCCTTATATTAGTTAAAATTATTATTTTATATATAAAATTATAGACACATTGAGATTTTTGAAAGGAGCAGCCGACCATGATGGCTGCATCTTGCTGAGGCTCCGTAAACAGACCGGGTGTTGTAGTATGTAACAGCCAGAAATCGACAGCTGGGCTGCAGTCTACATCTGATACCTACAACTAACATCTCAGAGGACATTATAAAGACCATTTAGATACCCGGGAAGAGTTGTTAACCTGAAACGAGCTCCTCGAGGCTTAAGGCCTATGCCGCGAACCCGACTTCATACGCACCACGCGGCTCACAACAACAGAAGAAGTCAGCCCGGACTAGCGCTTCAACTTCAGTCCTAAATAACAGGCGAATACAACCCGATTACTCACACAAGAGAGAAGGCTGTCGTACCACTTAGATCATCATTGGTGGCGCGCAATTCAACTAGCAGCCGGTGAGTAAACGGTTCATGTGCCGATATTATACGCACTAGATTAAAGCACAAGATAATAGAAGCTGATCGTATCAAGGAACTTATCAGTGTATAAAAGACTCTGTAATACCGAAAGACAGATTAAAGCAATTACCAGCACCTCCGGCAAATACTTTGCATAGTACTGCTATTTTCTGCAAGCTTACAAGCATTTAGCATGTGCCGATATTATACGCACTAGATTAAAGCACAAGATAAAAGAAGCTGATCATATCAAGGGGCTCATCAGTGTATAAAAGACTCTGTATTGCCGAAAAACAGATTAAAGCCATTAACAGCACCGCCGGCAAATACTTTGCATAATACTGCTATTTTCTGCAAGCTTACAAACATTTAACATGTGCCGATATCATACGCACTAGATTAAAACACAAGATAAAAGAAGCTGATCGTATCAAGGGGCTTTTCGGTGTTTGAAAGACTCTGTATTGCCGGAAAACAGATTAAAGCCATTAACAGCACCTCCGGCAAATACTTTACATAGTACTGCTATTTTCTGCAAGCCTACAAGCATTTAGCACACAAAGCCCTAACTTATCTAACAGCTACTAAAGACTAGCTTAAACGCACCAGCAGAGCTTAAAACCAGCATCTGCAAAAATAAAAGAACAGAAAGATAAAAAGCCTAAAAAGAACTCTCAGATAACAACACTGTGACGCACTGACAAATTGGGCATAAGATTAGTTGTTTGCTAATTGCTCTGTATAGCCAGAGATACCACTGACTCACTGGAATATCACAAAAGAAGCTCTTGAACTGCTGACAAGATTAATACTGCAGAAGTACAGTATAAACAAAACACACTACTATATAACTTATTCAATACCATCTGATCTACCTTTACTACCAAACCATTAGGCACTTACCTCTATCCCTTTTCCCGTTACACTAAGTGGTGACGGGTCATATCCCTATTACCTTTTCCCGAGATCGCCCTGTGAGGGTAAAGTCCCATTGGAGGTACAGAGTCAACCATTACTATAAAAACACTACCCAAAAATAAAAACCAGCAACGGTCACAATGTCACAGAGAAAAAATCTTCGACAGGACAAGCCGCAAAAGTTACCACAAAACAGCCAAAATACAGTACACACCTTCTTTAAACAAACAGACCTCAGCTCTAAATGCAAAGATGCTGAAGACCTACAAGCTACCACAATAGAAGAACTGGACCAAGACAGCATACAGACCAAAATGGACGACAGACCAGCCACCACTCAGACACACGAAGATAGCACTCCCATCACATATCAAGCTATGGCGGCCCTGATTGAACAGGTTAAATCCTGTATTAAAGATGAGTGTGCAGACCTTAAAAAAGAGATAACAGACCTTGGTCATAGGGTAGATACACTAGAGGAACACGAATTTGTGGTCTCACAAAGATTAGCGAAACTTACTACCAACCAAACACAACAAGCCCAGTTTCTAACTGACCTCGAGGATAAAATTGATGACTTGGAAAATCGTACAAGAAGAGGGAATCTTCGCTTCCGAGGAATCCCTGAAACAATTGCAAACCACGATATTAGAGACTATCTACAAGCTTTATTCAGGGAGATCCTTGGAAATGATATATCAAACAACGAAGAAATTCCCCTAGATAGAGCACATCGGGCGCTTCGCCCAAAACCTCCGGATGATATGCCTCCAAGAGACATTGTAGTACACTTCCAAAATTATAGGCAAAAAGAAGAAGTATATAATGTTGCAAGGAAACACCAAGTTATAAATTTCAAAGACCACAAAATTCAAATATTTCAAGACCTATCCCAAAGAACCCTTCAGAAGAGGAGAGATTTTCAGCCTTTAACATCACATCTGAGGTCATTACACATCCCATATCGATGGGGTTTCCCCACCTCAGTCATAGTTATGAGGAATGGAAAGAAAATCGAATGCTCCTCTCTAGCAGATATCAACAGGTTCTATAACCTACTAAACATCAACCCACCAGATAGCGGAAAATCCTCCTCTCCCCATGCTCGACTAGACAAGCTTGAAAATCCCAAGTCACAAAGAAGACCAGGACCTGATACTAACAATAAACAGTCCAAGAGAAGACAGATAACTCAGAACAACGCTGATATCGAGGACACAGACTCTCCAGGATGAGTAACTATAAATGTCCATTTATTTTATTCTATTTTTTTTCTTTGTAACTACTGTTCATCGAAATACCTAATAGTTCAATAATAGAGACTTGATAATTATGTCCCCCATTGGTTAGTCCAAGGGGAAATAGAGGACTATCTTTGCACCGAAAAACCCAAGGGACTGTCATATGAGAAAAATATGACCACCTCATTGATAATACAATGATCCTACTTGTTAAATGTAATCTTTTAAGTTCATTACTACTTAGCAATTTTTTGATGTAACTCAATTTACTATGTGTTGCTTAACAGGTTTAAAGGTTAATATGTTATCCGAATGTAACTTCTCAAGTTTATTAATACTTTGCTGTTTTTAACTGAGCACAATCTACTATGTATCGATTGATAGGCTTAAATAATAATGTGCTATAGGGAATACCTATTACTTCACTACAGTATCATGATACCCATATAGATACTCCCCCACACCTCATTAGCACATTCATGTTTATTAAATGCCACATATAGAACCAGCTATTCATACCCCTCCCTTGGCTTAACTACCTATAAATAGTGCCCTATTGGTTTGACCAGGAGGAGATAGAGGACTATCTGGACACCGAAAAATCCAAGGGACTCTCATATGAGGAAAATATGACCACCCTATTGATGATACAATGATACTACTTGCTTAGTGTAGTATTTTGAGTTCATTACTACTTAGCAATTTTTTGTTGTAACTTAATTTATTATATGTTGCTCAACAGGTTTAAAGGTTAATATGTTAACTGAATGTAATTTTTCAAGTTTATTAATACTTTGCTATCTTAACTGAACACAATCCACTACATGTTGACCGATAGGCTTAAACAATATTGTGCTGTAGGAGAACCCTATTACTTCACTACAGTATCATGCTACTCATATAGCTGTTCCCCCACACCTCATTAGCACATTCATGTTTATTACATGCCACATATAGAACCAGCTATTCATACCCTTCCCTTAGCCTAATTACCTGTAAATAGTGAACTGCCACCCATAGTCCAATAACCATACCCTTAAAATCCGATGATCATTACCTAATTCTATCACCCTTAAAGGAAACAGAATGATCACTTGGTTGTTCCAGCACTTACATACCTTGTACTAACTGCTAAATGGTCCCATAATTCCCTGGTATAAAAATACTGTTGTTCCTGTCCCTAGTACTAAAATACTAATGTTAGCCTATTGAGATTCGAATTCAAGAATCGACATGCCCAAGAAATACAATAAACGCAATACGAAGTAGATTTAGACCTACTTCGTATGGCTTAATTTTAATTTACAGCAAGATTTCAGAATGTAGACCAATTGTTGATTGAATAGAGAATTTCTATACAACCCCACAATGTGCAAACACCCGGTCTGTAAAATATAGCTCCCATACTAAATTTGAAGAAAAAGAAGCTATTGTCAGTTTTGCTATAGTGATACGTTCTAACACAGCTGATATTGTTATTGCTATATATATTCTTATTTACGCTAAACTTTTTCTTTAACACTATACCCTCCCCCTTCTTTTACCCATCCTATTCCCTCCCTTTCTCATATAATTCCTTCCAGACCCAATACACATCGAGATTATACACAGGAGTATAATTGATATCCCCCAGTGTCCTTGAAGGTTCACGCGAACCACCCGACTTCACTACACATAGTACCAAGTTCTACGATGACTCAGGCATCCCATTTTAAAACAGGTAATATACACATCGCTACACAAAATGTCAAAGGTTTCCTATCAGCTGAGAAGAGATCAATAGCATTTCATGACTTTTACAAAAGAAAAATAGATATTATAATGACTCAAGAAACCCATTTCAAGAAAAATCACGAACCTACGTTGTCTAAAAGATATTTTGATCAACACTATTGTAGCTCAGGTACACAAAAGAAAAATGGAGTCAGCATCTCATTTAAAAGAAATTTTCACTTTGAACTATTACAGAAACACTCTGATAAAGAAGGTAGAATTTTGATTCTAGTGGGCCTATGCTATGGAGCCCCAGTAACACTAGTCAACATATATGCCCCAAACAAACCTACCCCGCATTTCTACAAACCTCTTGTCAACTTAATCTTAGATATAGCTAAAGGCCCAATTATTGTTGGAGGAGATCTCAACTTCCCCTTAAATCCAATATTAGACACATCATCAGGGAGATCATATCTACGGAACAATACCCTCAAAGCTAATTACACAGCCTTACAAAACATTAACCTCTTTGACACTTGGAGAATAGTACACGTAGACAAGAGAGATTATACCTTTTTCTCACATCCGCAACATTCCTACTCCAGGTTAGATTATATCCTATGTGATCAAACCCTCCTCTCAACCCTCATTCATTCAAAGATCACTCATACCTCGTGGTCGGACCATAGCATGGTCTCTGCTATCTTTAAATGGTCTGACAGACCACGACATACATTTAGCTGGAGACTGAACGACCATTTACTTACTGACCAAGAAACAGTAGACGATATCAAAAAACACACTGACGAATATTTTCTACTAAACAAACCTGAAGATACATCCATGGCAAATAACTGGGAAGCTTACAAATGCTTCATCCGAGGAGTTATCATAAAGCACAATGCCCAACAACGTAAAAAACATACGGCCCAATATAAAACTCTGACTGAAGAATTATCCACCTGTGAGGCAGCTCTTAGAGCAGACCCCACCTCAGCCCCTAACCTAACCAATTTAACACAAGCAAGAGAAAACCTCAATAAATTTCTTATACAAAAAGCCCATATGAGAGCGATGACCACTAGGTCCAAGTTCTTCATTGAAAGTAATAAAGCAGGTAGATTACTAGCCAGATCTCTCAAGAAACGGAGAATTTCCAATTTTATTAAAACAATCAGAGGCCACACAGGAAAGAACATTCACACAAACGAAGAAATTACTACAGCATTTGTCTCTTATTACACGAACTTATATAATATACAAAACAACACAGCCATAGACAAAACAGAAAACCTAAGGTCATTTCTAGCTGCTATGGATACACCAAACATTACTGATGAGAATAGACAATTGTTAGATTCCCCTATTACCCACCGGGATATTACTTTAGTAATACAGTCACTACCGAACGGCAAATCTCCGGGCCCTGATGGCCTTACAGCAAAATTCTACCAACTCTTACAGAAACAGATAAGTCCCCATCTATTATCACTCTATACTGATATAGATAGCGGTATCACTCTCCCTAGTACACTTCTTGAGGCAATGATTACGGTGGTTCCCAAACCAGGTAAACCCGGCGACACAGTAGGTAACTATAGACCGATATCACTCATAAATATTGATATAAAAATTTATGCGAAAATTCTTGCTAATCGTCTGAGCATGATACTACCTGATATAATACATCCTGACCAAGTGGGCTTTATTAAAGGACGAGAGGCGAAAGACAATACCATAAGACTACTTCATTCACTACACCACGCAGCCCATAACAATACACCACTAATTCTGCTCTCCACTGATGCTGAGAAAGCTTTTGACAGGGTGGACTGGCAATTTATGTGGTCCGCCCTGTCAAAATTTGGCCTCTCAGACAAATTTATCACTAGAATACAGGCCTTATACCATAACCCAAGTGCCAAAGTCAGAATAAACAACACCATTTCGCAGCCCTTTCCTATTTCCAATGGCACCCGCCAAGGATGCCCACTTTCCCCACTACTATTCGCTCTTACGGTCGAAATCCTGGCGATACAAATTAGAAACAATCAACATATTCAAGGATTGAAATTCGGTAATATTACTCAGAAATGCCTTCTGTTTGCCGACGATGTGATTCTCACATTACAATCTCCAAATACTTCCCTACCAGCCCTTATAGAAACACTGGACAGATATAAAACAGTACCCAACTTCTCCATTAATATGGAGAAGTCGGGACTGATGCCAATTAATCTAACATCTGAGAAGATACAGTCCATTACACAGCAAACAAATTTCACACTGACAGATAAACTTAAATATTTAGGATTAGTGATTCCCAAAGACACACACAAGCTATTCTCTGAAAATTATACTACCCTCCATAACAGTATCAAGAACTTATTAGACTCATGGCATAGACAAGGACATCTATCATGGTTAGGCCGAATAAACACGGTGAAAATGATGATTATACCCAAATACTTGTACTTGTTCCAAACCCTACCTATGACTATACCTAAATCTTATCTTCAAACACAGCAAAAGATGATAAATTCCTTTATCTGGTCGCATAAACGCCCGAGAATAGCCCAACATACATTATACCTCAGTAAAGAGGATGGCGGCCTCAATGTCCCTAATTTAACGAACTACTATAGAGCAACTCACCTAACTAGAGTGGTGGCTTGGAACCACGCCACACCGTCAAATCTATGGATACAAATAGAGAGCCATCTATCACAAAACAGCCTCATGAGGGATTTGCCATGGATCCCTAAAGACTCTAGACCCCATATTATACAGCACAATGAATATATTAAAACTACCCTAGCAATATGGGACGAATTGATCACACGTACAAAAGGAATATCAACACCAGTATCCCCCTTAACCCCTATCCTGCATTATCATATATTCTTAAAACATAGCCTACACACCCATGTAAACGAAAATAAACTCCTTACAAACCTACCAATATACTTAATAACTACTCCTAGTGGAGTAAGAGACAGACTTTCACTTAATGAAGAGCTGGGACCTCCATTCCACAACTGGTATGCAAACCTTCAAATAAGACATGCGATTGACCACAGCCCACACAGAGTGGAAATTCTTAGACCAATGACTAAATTTGAACAAATATGCACAAACCCGAAAAATATCAGAGCCCACCTCTCGCAGATATATAAAATCCTCAGAGGCTCCTTTCCGGAAAAACGCCCAACATATCTAACAAGATGGTCTGAAGAACTACACACAGAGATAGATCCTGAGTCCTGGAAACGCGGATTCCACCACACCCACACCTCTTCCACCTCAATAATCATGTCTGAACTAAACTACAAAATACTAGCCAGGTGGTACTTAACTCCTCAACGATTACGAATGATCTACCCCATGGCTTCCTCCAGTTGCTGGAGGAGATGCGATGATGTAGGTACCCTAACACATATTTGGTGGACATGCCCAAAACTAGGAGACTTCTGGCCACAGATAGAAAGGCATATAAACAAAACACTAGGTACAGACATAACACTCTCACCGCAGATAGTCCTTCTAAACCACATCCCAAAACTTACCTGCCTTTATCGCAAGAAACTTTTACTCTTAATGATAACCTGTGCAAAAAGATTAATACCTAGGTTATGGAAAACTCAAGACACACCCACTATTGTACAATGGAAATCAGAAGTCACTCATGTTCTCACACTAGAGAAAATGCACTATTGTTATCAGGGTAAATCAGACACAATATTAAATATTCAATTCATCTGGGAACAAAATCCTTAAAACCATGCATAAACATCTCCTAACTAAGTGGTCGTACAGAAGTAACCAATCAAGAGACCTACCCCTCCCCTCCTTCCCTCATCCTACTTACCTCACTTACTTTTTCCTTTCTCCCCCTCTTTCTGTTACTAAATTTCTACTTAACTAACTAAGCTGATGAATATCACTGATAATAATAACTTGAAAATACCAAGAAAGTTGGATCTCTGACAGAATGATACAATAATCCTCGCAAATTTATTATGATGTTATCTTATTGTAATAATTCTGTAAATGTTAACATTTGTCATTGTACCGATTTTCAATAAAAATTATTTGAAAAAAAAAAAAAAATTATAGACACATTGAATTATATTTATAGAAAACTAGATATGAATCAAACTATACAATGTTTAAATTGTAACAATATTCTTTACAAAGCAAACCAAATTGTAACTTTATAATTAACCTTATTCACAATTGCATGGCATTAATATACCACAATGAGATACCAAGATATGAGCCACTAACATTCAGACAGTACAATCAGCTACTCAGCCACAATTTATCCCATATAACTCCAATTTAAAACATCAGGAATTGTATATATTATTTATATATTGTATATAGTATTTATATATATTATGTATATATTATTTATGCAAACAACCAACTCCTATGCCAATTTATCTGAGCTGAAATGAATTCTTAATTATCTACAATTTAGACAAATTCTAAAATATATTTATATATTTGCAAAGATAAATTACTTAGCATTATGGACTAGTTTTAAACTACACAGGATTATGAATACAAGCTAAAATACAAAGTGCTCTCTTAAATCTATTAACTTTAATTTGACTGTAGCAATAATGAATGTATTTGTTTTAAAATATCAAATTATATACTTATGGCCAGATTACGAGTTTTGCGTTATGAGGGGTGCGGTAATAACGTTATTCTCACCACTCACTTTCCTACAGCTCTGGTATTACAGGTTTTTACAAACCCAACGATTTGCCCATAGACATCAATGGGGGGAGCCGGCTGATAAAAAGTCTAACACCTGCAATAAAGCAGCGTAAAGTTCCGCAACGCAGCCCCATTGATCCCATTGATTCCTATTCTATCAGCTAATTGGAATCTATCAGCCAATCGGAATTAAGGTTGAAAAAATCCTATTGGCTGATTGGAAAAGCCAATAGAATGCAAGCTCAATCCTATTGGCTGATTGGATCAGCCAATAGGATTGAAGTTGATAGAAGCTGATAGAATTCTAAGGGACACCATCTTGGATGATGTCACTTAAAGGTATCTTCATTCCAGAAGAAGACGTCGATTGAAGAGGATGCTCCGCGCCGGATGTTTTGAAGATGGAGCTGCTCCGCGTTGGAAGGATGAAGATAAAAGATGCCAACTGGATGAAGACTTCTGCCCATCTGGAGGACCACTTCTGTCCGTTTGGAGGACCACTTCTGCCAACTTCGTTGAGGACATCTTGCCGCTTGTATGAAGACTTCTCCCGGTAAGTGAATCCTCGGGGGGGGTTTATTTTTAAGTTAGGGCTTTGGTCCACAATAGAGCTAAATGCCCTTTTAAGGGCAATGCTCATCCAAATGCCCTTTTCAGGGAAATGGGGAGCTTAGTTTTTTTTAGTCAGGTTTTTATTTGGGGGGTTGGTTGTGTGGGTAGTGGGTTTTACTGTTGGGGTGTTGTTTGTATTTTTTTTTACAGGTAAAAGAGCTGATTTATTTGGGGCAATGCCCCGCAAAAGGCCTTTTAAAGGGCTATTGGTAGTTTAGTTTAGGCTAGGTTTTTTTATTTTGATAGGCCTATTAGATTAGGTGTAATTAGTTTAAAGATCTTGTAATTTGTTTTTTAGTTTCAGTAATTTAGCTAATTTAATTTAATTTAGTTAATTGTATTTAATTTAGGGAATTTATTTAATTGTAGTGTAGTGTTAGGTGTTAGTGTAACTTAGGTTAGGTTTTATTTTACAGGAAAATGTGTATTTATTTTAGCTAGGTAGTTATTAAATAGTTAATAACTATTTAGTAACTATTCTACCTAGTTAAAATAAATACAAACTTGCCTGTAAAATAAATATAAACCCTAAGCTAGATACAATGTAACTATAAGTTAGATTGTAGATAGCTTAGGTTTTATTTTACAGGTAAGTATTTAGTTTTAAATAGGAATTATTTAGGTAATGTTAGTAATTTGTGTTAGGGTTACACTTAGATTTAGGGGTTAATAAATTTAATATAGTGGCAGCGACGTTGGGGGAGGCAGATTAGGGGTTAATAATATTTAACTAATGTAAGTGAGGCAGGAGTGTGGCAGGAGTGCAGCGGTTTAGGGGTTAATACGTTTATTATAGTGGCGTGATGTCCGGAGCGGCAGATAAAGGGTTAAAAATGGTCAGGGTTTTTTTTTCCTGTTTTGTTTGCCTTGTGCTGCTGGCAGACATTTTACTCACCTCTCTTGCTGACTCTGGTGCATACTGTGTGATGCTGCTCATTTCCTGCACTTCCTTTTATGGCCAGACTGGTGTACATCATCCGTGTGAGACAGAATGCAGTCTCAGAAACGTGAGGTCATCACTTATTATTTAAAGGGCCTCTGTTCAGTATGATTTGCCCTTGTATTGTCTCTTGTTGTCTTGTTCCTGACTCTGCTGTTCTCCTTGTTCCTGATTCCGGATCGTCTGACTACTCGCTTTGGCTCCTGACTCGGCTCGTCTGACTACCAGCTCTGGTTTTGATTCCTGGCTTGTTATTTGACTTATGGACTTTTTATAATTTTTTGCTATTAATAAAGGTGAGATTATTTTTGCACTTCTCGTCTCAGTCTGATTCCTGGCACCCTGTCATTACGCAAGGGCCATGAATCCTGATGGTCCTAATAATCCACCTTTATCTGCCATAATTTACAGGATGGATGAACTGGATTACTGCTTGGATCAATTTGCACTAGCCCTGCAAACTCTGCTGACTCACACTGCACATTTGGACCAAAGTGTCCCACAAGTTATGGCTGCTCCCGTTTCCGCTGCTGCACCTAGTCCTACCAGGAGCATGTCCGGTTCTGCACCTCTACCTCATTATAGAGGCGATCCTAATCAGTGCAGAGGATTTTTGAACCAGGTGGGCATTTACTTTGAGATGTTACCTCAGGTTTTTCCCTCTGACAGAGCTAAGGTGGGATTTCTCATCTCGTTACTCTCTGACACAACTCTTGCCTGGGCTAATCCCTTGTGGTAGACCAATAAACCTGTGATTTCAAATTACCCTGAATTTGTGGCCTCCTTTCGAAGGGTATTTGACGTTCCGGGTCGCTCCTCCTCTGCTGCTAAACGACTAATGTCCATTCAGCAAGGTACAAGATCTGTTGCTCAGTATGCCATTGAGTTCCATACCCTTGCCGCAGAGGTAGGTTGAAACAATGAAGCCCTTGTTGCCGCCTTCTTTCATGGGCTCTCTGATGCGATTTAAGATGAAGTTGCTGCCAGAGATTTACCAGAAGATCTCTAGGCATTGGTGTCTTGTTTGGATACTAATTGACATCAGACTAAGTGAGAGGCCCTCTTTCAAGGAGCGCTTGCAGAAGCCTCCTGTTCTGTTGTCTCCTACGTGTTTGTTCCCACTGCCTCCCTCTCCTCCCATGCCTCCTGGTCCCGAGTCACCAGGTACTGCTGAGCCGATGCAGTTGGGATTCACGCGTCTCTCCATGGCGGAGAGGACCTTTAGGAGGAGGGAGGGGCTCTGCCTCTATTGTTGGTTACAGGGCCACCTTTTGAAGTCTTGTCCTACACGGCCAGGAAACGCTCACACCTAAGGTCCTGTCGGGGGCAGACCTTGGTTGGTTAAAGGAGAAACCTTTGGTCACGATTGTCCTTTCCTGGGTGGACTCCTCCATAGTCACCCAGGCTCTTGTTGATTCTGATGCTGCGGGCTATTTCATTGGCAGTGCTTTTGTATCAAAGCACTCCATTCCTGTTTTGCCTCGGTCCATTCTGCTTGCTATTGAGGCCATTGATGGCAGGTCCCTTCAGCCCACACTCGTTACTCACGAAACTGCTCCATTATCGATTGGCTGTTGGGGATCTCCATTTTGAAACCCTCCAGTTCCAGGTGATAAACTCTCCGCATTTTCCAGTTGTTCTGGGTTATCCCTGGCTCCAAAAGCACAATCCCAGTCTCAACTGGTGCAGGTCCGAAATGTTGTCATGGTCTCCGCAATATATTTATACTTGTCTTCGAAAACCAGTTAAAGTCTTGTGCACTTCTTCAGTATCTCAACTGCCAGAGGAGTACCGAGAGTTACTTCCTAGACGTTTTTGACAAGGTGCGTGCCAGTACATTGCCTCCTCACCGGTCTTACGATTGTGCCATAGACCTGCAACCTGGAGCCATTCCTCCTTGGGTCGAGTTTACCCTCTGTCTGTTACGGAGAATTGTACTATGGAGGAGTTTGTTGTTGATGCTCTGTCGAGGGGGATCATCCACAAATCCTGCTCTCCTGCAGGGGCTGGCTTCTTCTTTGTGAAGAAAAAGGGTGGCGAGTTAAGACCATGCATCAATTATAGGGGTCTTAATCATCTTACCATTAAGAATGCTTACCCTATTCCGCTCATTACGGAACTCTTTGACCGCCTCAAGGGAGCTACGGTCTTTAATAAACTTGATTTGAGAGGAGCGCGGGCATCATGAGTATCTTGTAATGCCAGTTGCCACCTCACCGGTCTTACAATTGTGCCATAGACCTGCAACCTGGAGCCATTCCTCCTCAGGCCGGGTTTACCCTCTGTCTGTTGCAGAGAATTGTGCTATGGAGGAGTATGTTGCCGATGATCTGTCCCAGGGGATCATCCGCAAATCCTGCTCTCCTGCAGGGGCTGGCTTCTTCTTTGTGAAGAAAAAGGGTGGCAAGTTAACACCATGCATCGATTATAGGGGTCTTAATCATCTTACCATTAAGAATGCTTACCCTATTCCGCTCATTATGGAACTCTTTGACCGCCTCAAGGGAGCAACGGTCTTTACTAAACTTGATTTAAGAGGAGCGTACAATCTCGTTAGGATCAAGGAGGGCCACGAATGGAAAACAGCATTTAACACCAGGAGTGGGCATTATGAGTATCTTGTAATGCCCTTTGGCCTATGTAATGCTCCTGCTGTTTGCCAGGAATTTATTAATGATATCCTATGAGATATGTTGCAACAGTTGTGGTGTACTTGGACGACATCCTCATACACTCACCCACACTTGAGGCTCATCGTTCTGATGTTACACGGGTTCTTCAGAGACTACCTGAGAACGGCCTGTTTTGTAAACTCGAGAAATATGAGTTCCATCAGACTCAAGTAACCTTCCTATGTTATGTTATCTCCGTTGCAGGGTTCTCCATGGATCCTGACAAGTTATCTGCAGTTCTGCAGTGGCCTCGCCCAGTTGGTCTTCAGTCTATTCAACGTGTTTTGGGGTTCACCAAGTACTATAGAAAGTTTATTAAAACCTTTTCTTCCTTGGTCAAACCAAGGAGGTTAGGTAGTTTGTGGGTGTTAGTGTACTTTTTAGCACTTTAGTTATGAGTTTTATGCTACGGCTTTGTAGTGTAAAACTCATAACTACTGACTTTAAAATGCAGTACAAATCTTGACAGGATAGGGTTTACTGCTTACTTTTTGGCCTCCCAGGACAAGCTCGTAATACCAGCGCTATGGAAGTCCCATTGAAAATAGACTATACGCAATTTGCGTAAGTTGATTTGCGGTAAGGCCAAAAAAGCGTGCAGTGACCCTAAATCTTCAAGACTCGTAATACCAGTGGTAGTAAAAAAGCAGTGTTAGAAGGCTTAACACTGCTTTTTTACTCATAACGCAAGTTAATATCCAAATATGTCTATCATCATATGTCAGAGGAATTATGCACATTTGTAAGAGAATTAATCTTGATAGTCTCTTATCCACAAAGAGTGTCCCAACGTATTTGTCTTACAGAAAACTGTGTTCGCACACTGGTCTCTCTTATAAGCAAAATGGCAGCAAGCAGGATTGCAACAGTTACCTACCAAAATTTTTCCACCAAGATCTCCTCTCTCTCTCTGTGCAGGGAGCTTTTGTCTGAGACAAGACTCCTCCTCATTTCTTAATCATTCGATAGATTTGGGTACACACTTTTCTCTGATTGGCTACTGGGAAATTTCATTTTCAACAGCCAAATGACTTTTAGCTGTAATACTGGATTTAGGCCATCGGGGGCAGCAGACAGAGACAAACAGTTTCATTCAATTTTCGCTACAGTTCAATTATTGAATCTTATAAAATGTCTATAAAATACACTATTTCTTTATATTAATAAACCTGTTTGGTCATATTTTAATATACATGGATTATATTTTGTCATTTTTCCTGTTTATTTTAATATGAAACATCAGTATTATTTCTAACATCATATTATTATTATCTTAAAATCCATTTAAAATTGCATTTGATTATTTCCCTATATTCATATAAAAACACAGCATATTACACATACAGTACACCTCTTTCTGAATTCGTAAAACATATTACACGATTTATGGGACAACCACACATGTATTTGTTAAATGCCTGAAAAAATAAAAAGAATAGGCTACTAACATTGGACATTTTAAATTGACTGTATTGCTATTTATTAAATCAGCAAATGTATCCCAATTTGTCCTTTAGATGTCTGGGAGACAGAAAACAAAATATATATATATGTTACATATTTTAAAATGGGATTATTATAATTGTTATTTAATCCTTTACAGTCTGAATTGCATTTCCCCAAATCCATAGATAGACATTTAATACAGTCTAAGGCATATATTTAATGTTAAGATTTAAACATATGTTGTGATTCAAAAATGAATTTTACAAGTTACAATGCAAAACATGTGTCTCTTGGCTAAATTTTCATCTAGACATATGTCTGAGCTTCATATATTCAAAGCTCAGCAGGTATAATCAACCTTTGCATCTAATTAGACTTCAAAGGAAATCCAGTGACCCATGATCTTAAATTATTACATGTCTGTTGGCATATGTTGGCATATGCTTCTCTCAGATCAGAATGAAATGGTGATAAATCTTCAAAGGGTTTGACCTGACATTTGTAGCACACATTAAAAACCTTTAGGCTCGCCGGAAACAGAAGTTATGAAGAAGTTATGAAGCAGCAGTCTAAAGTCCGCTGCTCCATAACTTGTCTGCCTGTTCTGAGGCGGCGGACAGAAATCAACGCGATAGAATACGATCGGGTTGATTGACACCCCCTGCTAGCAGCCAATTGGCCGCAAATCTGCAGGGGGCGGCATTGCACCAGCAGTTCACAAGAACTGGTGGTGCAATGATAAATGCCGACAGCGTATGCTGTCAGCATTTATCGATGTGTGGCGGATATGATACGCTACTTCGTATTATGACCACTCGCACGTTGGTCAATGTACTCCTTAATGTTGATGTACTTTAGCCACCAGTGACAATTTTAAAATGCTGTATTTTTTAAAACTGCGATTTATATATAAAATTTATTTTTAAACTCATTTTATTTTAAATACCTAGTTTAATTCTACTGATTGTGGTTTGCTTTGTAGCTTATCATTGTACTTTTGCATATCATATACAAATACCCATGATTTCACAAACATCAGTTAAACTATAGACAGTTAAAGATAAGACACCAGTCAAATAAAATCCTTATTTTTCCAAGCAAATAACTATTCTGTGGTGTTATATTTCTGGGATAGTGGTAAATCAACTATAAAATCCATTGATACAGTATTCCATGGATCCTCTGGAATGGGTATCGGATTTAAATAACCAAAAGGTTTTCTGCGTTCAGTCTTATTCCTTGCGCAAGTTTCACAAAACATGATATACTGATAAATTGTTTCATTCATATGAGGCCACCAAAAGTATCTTCTAAAGGTGCATCATTGAAATGTGTCATTATAGAATCTCTAGTTGTTGAAGGGACATAAATCAAGTGTTTATGGTAATATAAGCCATTTGAAGCCTTTTCTAGAACCTCGTCAGACGGTACAGGTTCAGTTTTTAATGCCTGAAGAATTTCTTGTTCAATAGGAATTATAAAAGCTATGATTTTACTAGAAGGAATAATAGGTATAGGTTTTTCTGTGGTAATGTAGTTTTCATGTAATGGTGATAAAGCTTCTGCTTTGACATTAAGAGTACCTGGGCGATATGTTAGAATAAAATTAAACCTATCTAGGTATTGAGCCCATTTTACCTGACGTGAAGAGAGTGTTTTATTCTATTTAAGATACTCTAGATTTCTATGGTCTGTATATATTTTAAAAGGTTTTACAGTACCCTCCAGTAGATGACGCCAGTTTTAAAGAGCTGATTTGATCGCTAACCGTTCTTTATCACCTACTGAATAATTTATTTCTGCAGATGTTAATCTTCTTGAATAGAATGATATGGGATGCAATTTAGATGTTTTATCAGAAATCTGTGAAAGGACTGCACCAATCCCTGAATCATATGCATCTATTTCTACTATAAATTCCTTGGTATGGTCTGGTAACATAAGTATAGAGGCTTTTGTAAATTTATCTTTAAATAGTTGGAAAGATTGTTCTGCAGCGGATGTCCACTTGAATCTTTCATTCTTTTTAGTAAGAGTGGTTAAAGGATTAGTTATTAGTGAAAAATTATGTATAAATTTTCTATAAAAATTTGAAAATCCATGAAATTGACATTTCTCTAATTTTGTGAACAGTTTGTGATTTCTTAATCTAGTGAGAACCCATCTAACATGCTTCACATGTTCCTCCTTATTTTTAGAAAAAAACAAAATGTCATCTACATAGATAACAACACAAATGTCTGTAAGATCTCTAAAAAATGAAATGTCACTAGGGCATTACAGAGCCCAAATGGCATGACCTTGTATTCGAATAGGCCATATCTTGTTCTAAATGCTGTCTTCCACGCATCCCCTTCTTTCATTCTGATTAGGTTGTAAGCCCCCTTTAAGTCTAATTTGGTGTAAATAGTTGCACCGTTTAGACGTTCTAAAAGTTCGGGTATGAGCGGAAGCGGGTATCGATTTTTGATGGTAATAGCATTTAGGACTCTGTAATCTATGATAGATCTTAATGTCTTATGTTTGTTCCTAACAAAGAATATGCCTGCTGCTGCTGGTGAAGTGGAAGGAACTATGAACCATTTCTTTAAATTCTCATCTAGATAAGTCTGTAGATGTTTTAGCTCATCTTGTGAAAGGGGAAATATTTTCCCAAAATGTATTTTAGCACCAGGTTGGAGATTTATAAGGCAGTCATATATCCTATGAGGTGGTAATGTTTCTGCTTCTTTAAGGTTAAATACATCAGCTAGAGCTTGATATTCAAAGGGTATGACTGCATCTAAATTGGAAATGGAATGTTGGGGATAACATGTAGATTTACAGTATTGAGATTCAAAAACAATCTGAGTCTATTATGGCTTCAGTCTTGACATGATGCTGATCCCACTGTAATGACAGAGAGAGTGTAAGTTGAGTGGAATTCATTATAGGTGAGGAAGTATTTATAGAAATAATCTTACCCTTCTTTTGTTTATTCAATAAGGGGCACAGAGAGACGGTGTGATCTTTATTTGCACAGTATAAGCAAAGATTTGCTAAACGTCGTCTACTTTTTTCCTCCTGTTGACTTGTTAGGATTATAGGAACTACATTTTTTAGGTGAAAAGTCAGAATATAATCTTTCTGCTTTACTTTCTCTTAATCTTCTGTCAATAGTAATTGCTAATTTTATTAAGCCCTCTAAAGTATCTGGCATTTCTAATCTGGAAAGTTCTTCCTTAAGGGCTTCAGATAAACCTAATCTAAACTGATTCTTGAGACTTATCTGAGTCAGTGGCCCACATCTGGAATTCAGTAATAAAATCAGTAATAAAGAATGTCGAGTGACAGACCAAATCATTTGGCTCTTGCCTGGGTGACCTGCAGCTTTAGGATAGTGGTAAGTGTGCAAAAGTTTAGTTTGAAGATTCTCAGGAACAAAACACTTACCACTAGGTTTCTCAGGAGGTGCATTGGTTTGGGCAGCCAGGATCTCCTCCCCCAAGGGAGAAGTCAAATTAGTACGTATGGTAGCCAAAATATGGTCAGGAGGTATAACTGGAGTAGGTACAGACTCCTCCTTGGACAGAGGGAAAAATTGTCGAGAGAGGGCGTCAGCCCTAAACTTCTTACTACCAGGCAGGTAGGAGACCACATAATTAAACTGAGAAAAAATAGCGCCCATCTGGCCTGCTGGGGCGACAAACGTTTTGTTTCAGATAGATAAGTTAAATTCTTGTGGTCAGTAAGAATGAGCACTGGCACGCTAGTACCCTCGAGAAGATGCCTCCATTCCTTAAGTGCCAAAATTATAGCCAGTAATTCCCTGTTGCCAATTTCATAATTGCACTCCGCTGGAGACAATTTCTTAGAGAAGAAACCACACGGATGTAAGGAACAGTCAGGCGTAGAACGTTGAGATAAGAGGGCCCCTACTCCAGTCTCAGACGCATCGACCTCAAGGACGAAAGGCAGGACAGGGTTAGGACTGGAGCAGCAGCAAAGGCAGTCTTAAGACTATCAAAGGCTTTAATGGCAGTAGGTGACCAATGGAGTGGATCATTCTCTTTACGGGTCATGTCTGTGATATGTTTGACCAAGGAAGAAAAGTTTTTAATAAACTTTCTATAGTAATTGGCGAACCCCAAAAAACATTGAATAGACTGAAGACCAACTGGGCGAGGCCACTGCAGAACTGCAGATAACTTGTCAGGATCCATGGAGAACCCTGCAACGGAGATAACATAACATAGGAAGGTTACTTGATGGAACTCACATTTCTCGAGTTTACAAAACAGGCCATTCTCACGTTGTCTCTGAACAACCCGTGTAACATCAGAACTATGAGCCTCAAGTGTGGGTGAGTGTATGATGATGTCGCTCATGTACACCACAACACACTGTTGAAACATATCTCGTAGGACATTATTAATAAATTCCTGGAAAACAGCAGGAGCATTACATAGGCCAAAGGGCATTACAAGATACTCATGATGCCCGCGCTCCTCTCAAATCAAGTTTAGTAAAGACCGTAGCTCCCTTGAGGCGGTCAAAGAGTTCCGTAATGAGCGGAATAGGGTAAGCATTCTTAATGGTAAGATGATTAAGACCCCTATAATCGATGCATGGTCTTAACTCGCCACCCTTTTTCTTCACAAAGAAGAAGCCAGCCCCTGCAGGAGAGCAGGATTTGCGGATGATCCCCCGCGACAGAGCATCAACAACAAACTCCTCCATAGCACAATTCTCTGCAACAGACAGAGGGTAAACCCGGCCCTGAGGAGGAATGGCGTAGGACGTTGAGACAAGAGGGCACCTACTCCAGTCTCAGACGCATCAACCTCAAGAACGAAAGGCCGGACAGGGTTAGGATGAGCCAGAACTGGAGCAGTAGCAAAGGCAGTCTTAAGACTATCAAAGGCCTTAATGGCAGTAGGTGACCAATGGAATGGATCATTCTCTTTACAGGTTATGTCTGTGATAGGTTTGACCAAGGAAGAAAAGTTTTTATAAACTTTCTATAGTAATTGGCGAACTAAAAAAAACGTTGAATAGAATGAAGACCAACTGGGCGAGGCCACTGCAGAACTGCAGATAACTTGTCAGGATCCAAGTAGAACCCTGCAACGGAGATAACATAACATAGGAAGGTTACTTGAGTCTGATGGAACTCACATTTCTCGAGTTTACAAAACAGGCCGTTCTCACGTAGTCGCTGAAGAACCCGTGTAACATCAGAACGATGAGCCTCAAGTGTGGGTGAGTGTATGAGGATGTCGTTCATGTACACCACAACACACTTTTGCAACATATCTTGTAGGACATAATTAATAAATTCCTGGAAAACAGCAGGGACATTACATAGGCCAAAGGGCATTACAAGATACTCATAATGCCTGCTCTCCTCTCAAATCAAGTTTAGTAAAGACCGTAGCTCCCTTGAGGTGGTCAAAGAGTTCTGTAATGAGCAGAATAGGGTAAGCATTCTTAATGGCAAGATGATTAAGAGCCCTATAATCAATGAATGGTCTTAACTCGCCACCCTTTTTCTTCACAAAGAAGAAGCCAGCCCCTGCAAGAGAGCAGGATTTGCGGATGATCCCCCGCGACAGAGAATCAGCAACATACTCCTCCATAGCACAATTCTCTGAAACAGACAGAGGGTAAACCCGGCCCTGAGGAGGAATGGCTCCGGGTTGCAGGTCTATGGCGCAATCGTAAGACCGGTGAGGAGGCAATGTACCAGCACGCACCTTGTCAAAAACGTCTATGAACTCTCGGTACTCCTCTGGCAATTGAGATACCGAAGAAGTGCACAAGACTTTAACTGGTTTCTGAAGACAAGTGGAAATACATTGCGGAGACCACAACAAAATTTCGGACCTGCGCCAGTTGAGACTGGGATTGTGCTTTTGGAGCCAGGGATAACACAGAAAAACTGGAAAATAAGGAGAGTTTATCACCTGGAACTGGAGGGTTTCAAAATGGAAAACCCCAACAGCCATGGATAACGGAGCAGTTTCGTGAGTAACGAGTGTGGACTGAAGGGGTCTGCCATCAATGGCCTCAATAGCAAGCGGAACGGACTGAGGCAAAACAGGAATGGGAAGCTTTGATACAAAAGCACAGTCAATTAAATAGCCCGCAGCACCAGAGTCAACAAGAGCCTGGGTGACTATGGAGGAGTCCACCCAGGAAAGGACAACTGTGACCAAAGGTTTCTCCTTTAGCAGTTCCGGGGACGAGGATAAACCACCCAAGGTCTGCCCCCGACAGGACCTTAGGTGTGAGTGTTTCCCAGCCGTGTAGGACAAGACTTCAAAAGGTGGCCCTGTAACCCACAATAGAGGCAGAGCCCCTCTCTCCTCCTAAAGGCCCTATCCACCGCGGAGAGACGTGTGAATTCCAACTGCATCGGCTCAGCAGTACCTGGTGACTCGGGACCAGGAGGCATGGGAGGAGAGGGAGGCATGGGTGGGAGCCAACACGTAGGAGACAACAGAACAGGAGGCTTCCATAAGCGCTCCTTGATAGAGGGCCTCTCACTTAGTCTGATATCAATTAGGAACAAAAAAGACACCAATGCCTCAAGATCTTCTAGTAAATCTCTGGCAGCAACTTCGTCTTAAATCACATCAGAGAGCCCATGAAAGAAGGCGGCAACAAGGGCTTCAATGTTCCAACCTACCTCTGCAGCAAGCGTACGAAACTCAATGGCATACTGAGCAACAGATCTTGCCCTTGCTGAATGGACATGAGTCGTTTAGCAGCAGAGGCGGAGCGAACCGGAACATCAAATACCCTTCGAAAGGAGGCCACAAATTCAGGGTAATTTGAAATCACAGGTTTATTAGTCTCCCACAAGGGATTAGCCCAGGCAAGAGCTATGTCAGAAAGTAACGAGATGAGAAATCCCACCTTAGCTCTGTCAGACGGAAACGCCTGAGGTAACATCTCAAAGTAAATGCCCACCTGGTTCAAAAACCCTCTGCACTGATTAGGATCGCCTCCATAATGCTGAGGTAGAGGTGCAGAACCGGACATGCTCCTGGTAGGACTAGGTGCAGCAGCGGAAACGGGAGCAGCCATAACTTGCGGGACACTTTGGTCCAAATGTGCAGTGCAAGTCAGCAGGGTTTGCAGGGCTAGTTCAAATTGATCCAAGCGGTGATCCTGTTCATTCATCCTGGAAATTATGACAGGTAAAGGTGGATTATTAGCACCATCAGGATTCATGGCCCTTGCGTAATGTCAGGGTACCAGGAATCAGACTGAGACGAGAAGTGCAAAAATAATCACACCTTTATTAATAGCAAAAAATACTAAAATGTCCACAAGTCAAATAACAAGCCAGGAATCAAAACCAGAGCTGGTAGTCAGACGAGCCGAGTCAGGAGCCAAAGCGAGTAGTCAGACGAGCAGGAATCAGGAACAAGGAGAACAGCAGAGTCAGGAACAAGCCAGGGATCAGGAACCAAGAGGGATGTCAGACAGCCAGGTAATACACAGGAGCTCTTACAACCAGGTCTGAGACAACGCAAGGGCAAAGCATACTTAAAAGAGGCCCTTTAAATAATAAGTGATGACATTACAATTCTGAGACTACATCCTGTCTCAAACGGATGATGTACACCAGTCCGGCCATAAAAGAAAGTGCAGGAAATGAGCAGCATCACACAGTATGCACCAGAGTCAGCAAGAGAGGTGAGTAAAATGGCTGCCAGCAGCACATGGCAAACAAAACAGGGAAAAAAAACCTGACAGTATGACAGAAAGACATCAATCTGGGAAGAGTTAAAATTCCTCCACAACGATGTGAGAGACTGATAAAGTCATACAGAAAATGATTACTTCAAGTTATTGTGTTATTGCTGCTTAAGGTGGTTCTACAAGTTATTGAATCATAAGGTGTACTTAGTTTTTCACAATTGGCTTCTCCATTTTGACTTTAGTTTTGTTAAATAAATCATGGCACGGTGTAATATGTTGTGTGTTGTTGTTCATCTGAGGTTGTATTTACCTAATTTAAGGACCTGTTAAGGACCAGATGATTGTTATTTTGTCCAGATACATAAAACCATAGAATTCAAGAGGGTGCACTTTCTTTTTCCCATGAATGTATAATTATACACTAACAAAACCTCAATGGGAAGAGATTGTGAGAGTGAATCATCTAGAGGACACTAGACATATGGCAATAGTGCATTACAGTTTTCTGCCCAGTTAGCATGGTTCTACATAATGAGAAACTTTCAATTTTCATGGCAGAATTTGCTGACCTGCTGTACTGCTGAAGCACTTTGGCTGTGGGCTCCTCTAGATGATTCAGTCACACAATCTCTTCCCATTGAAGGTTTTGTTAGTGCACACAGCAGCTGTTTTGCCATGAGAAAGTGCATTACATTTCACTTACAATTAGCTTGAAAATGGATTTGTGAGCAGTTCTATAAATAATGTATTCCATTTGACTGTGCACTGTAATATTTATGAGGCCATCTTTCCCTGTATCTATTTAATGTTGGGGTTAAAAATAATTAGTTGTTGGTGGAAGCTTGGGATTCTCATAGCATTATATTTGAGATTTATATTTGTGAATGTAACACATGACAGATAATTCATTTAGTATCAAAAGTGACTGCCTAATATGTTTGAATGCAGGAGTTTCACTTAACCATTAATTTTACTTCATGATGTACACAAATAGTAATTCCATATATTCTTGATCATTTTATATATATATATATATATATATATATATATATATATATATATATATATATATATATATATATATATATATATATATATATATATATAATGTTCAAATCTATAAGCAGGACATCTTAAACATTTAGATGATTATAATTAATTTGTGTACACATTTCGGGCAAGATTACGAGTGGAGTGCTATATATCGCGTTAAGAGTGCTAATTGTGCTAGAAGTAAACTTTTTGCATGCCTCAGGTTGCGCTCATATTACGAGTTAAAAGCGAAAAAACATAATTTATGTACAAACTTACCTGATAAATTAATTTCTTTTATAATGGCAAAAGTCCATGAGCTAGTGACGTATGGGATATACATTCCATGGGATATACATTCCTACCAGGAGGGGGCAAAGCTTCCCAAACCTCAAAACCTTATGCCTATAAATACACCTCCCACCTCATTCATACCTTAGTTTAACGTGTAGCCAAGAAGTGATGTGTAAAAGAAGGAGCAAAAAAATCATACAGGACCTGGAAAAAATAAAGTGCTTTATACAAAAAATCATAACCACAAAAAATAGGGTGGGTCTCATGGACTCTTGCCACTATTAAAGAAATTAATTTATCAGGTATGTTCTTACATAAATTATGTTTTCTTTCATGTAAGTGGCAAGAGTCCATGAGCTAGTGACGTATGGGATATAATTCCCAAGATGTGGAAATCCACGAGTCACTAGAAAGGGAAGGATAAAATAACAACAGCTAAATCCACTGAGAATTTAAATCCAAAAAAATTATTACGTTTTCTTAAAATTTAAAAAAAAAAAATTAAATCAAAGGCACTAGAATCAAACTGAGACAACTGCCTGAAGAACATTTCTAACAAAGGCTGCTTCCGAAGAAGCAAAAACATCAAAATGGTAAACTTTAGTAAAAGTATGCAAAGAAGACCAAGTTGCTGCTTTGAAAATTTGATCAACTGAATTATTGAAAACCCAAGAAGTGGCAACTTATCTAGTAGAATGAGCTGTAATTCTCTGAGGTGGAGACTGCCCCGCCTCCAAATAAGCTTTGTGGATCAAAAGTTTCAACCAAGATGCTAGAGAAATGGCAGAGACTTTCTGACCTTTCCTGGAGCCAGAAAAAAAAACCCAAATAGACTAGAAGTCTTTCTGAAATCTTTAGTTGCCTCAACATAATATTTCAAAGCTCTTACCATATCCAAGAAATGTAAAGACCTTTCAAGAGTATTCTTAGGATTAAGACACAAGGAAGGAACATCAATTTCCCTATTAATGTTGTTAAAATTCACAACTTTAGGAAAAAAATTAAATAAAGTCCGCAAAACAGCTTTATCTTGATGAAAAATCAGATAAGGAGACTTACAAGAGAAAGCAGACAATTCAGAAACTCTTCTAGCAGAAGAGATAACCAAATGAAATAACACTTTCCAAGAAAGTAATTTAATATCCAGAGAATGCATAGGCTCAAAAAGAGGAGTCTGTAAAATCTTCAAAACCAAATTGAGACTCCAAGGAGGAGAAATAGATTTAATAACAAGTTTGATACAACTCAAAGCCTGAACAAAACAGTGACTATCAGGAAGTTTAGCAATCTGTCTATGAAATAAGACAGAAAGAGCAGAAATGTGTCCTTTCAAAGTCTGCTAGATTACGAGTCTTGCGTTAGGGTTAAAAAGCAGTGTTGAGAGGTCCCAATGCTGCTTTTTAACGCCCCTGGTATTACGAGTCTGGCAGGTACAAGTGTACCGCTCAGTTTTTTCTGCGACTCGAGCATACTGCAAATCCACTTACGTCAATTGCGTATCCTATCTTTTCCATGGGATTGGCCTAACGCCGGTATTACGAGTCTTGGAAAAAGTGAGCGGTACACACTCTCCTGTTAAGACTCCTATCGCATTTAAAAGTCAGTAGTTAAGAGATTTATGGGCTAATGCTGTCACATAAAACTCTTAACTAAAGTGCTAAAAAGTACACTAACACCCATAAACTACCTATTAACCCCTAAACCAAGGCTCCCCGCACATCGCAAACAGTTAAATAAAATTTTTAACCCACTGTAATAAATATATTAACCCCTAAACCGCCGCACTCCCACATCGCAAACACTAGTTTAATTTTATTAACCCCTAATCTGCCGTCCCTAACATCACCAACACCTACCTACATTTATAAATCCCTAATCTGCCGACCCCAACGTCGCCGTCACTATATAAAATGTTTTACCCCTAAACCTAAGTCCAACCCTAACCCTAACACCCCCCTAACTTAAATATAATTTAAATAAATCTAAATAAAATTACTATTATTAACTAAATTATTCCTATTTAAAACTAAATACTTTCCTATAAAATAAACCCTAAGCTAGCTACAATATAACTAATAGTTACATTGTAGCTATCTCAATGTTTATTTTTATTTTACAGGCAACTTTGTATTTATTTTAACTAGGTACAATAGTTATTAAATAGTTATTAACTATTTAATAACTTCCTAGTTAAAATAAATACAAATATACCTGTAAAATAAATCCTAACCTAAGTTACAATTACACCTAACACTACACTATCATTAAATAAATTACCTAAACTAACTACAATTAATTACAATTAAATTAAATAAACTAAAGTAAACCCACTAAATTAATAATATAATAATAATTACAAGAATTTTATTTATTTTATTTTTTTATTTTTAATTGAGGTTTGATAAATGCTTACAAAATTCTTGAAATCAAGATAATATTTAAACAAAACAGTATCAGAATACATTCTTAACAGAGTTTAACGTGCCTTACAGTCTTCAAGCCTTCTGGTGTTCGCTAGGGGCCTCTTTTGGATCCCTTGATCTTCATAAAACAATATAAGGCTCCCACGGAAAAATAAGAGACCACTCATGGATCTCGTTTAGTAAACCTCATTTTTATAAAGAGTAGTGTGAACAATTTAGATAAACTATAGGGAAGGGGTTAAAGAAGGTGATAGGAAGAGAGGAATGGGGGAGAGAATGAGGAGTTGGTGTTGCTGTACTTGGTGAGGTAGTTGTCAACTACTTTTCCTTTAGTTAAGGCAAGTTGACTCGTTTAGGATTCTGTTTAGACAATTAGGGTTTCATGGGTTTGGCGATGTATTTGTGTTTCCCACCTTATGTATGCTTTTAGGGTGTAAGTAGGCAACAATGTTATGGTTCGTTTTGTTTACGCGTGGTTAGTGTAGGGTGTTATAGTTTAAGGTAGTGTTCCCATAGTGCTGTCATTTCAGCGTATACCTCCATTTTGGCATATTTAGCAAAATAAAACTCCTCTAGGTCCAGGAATTCTGATACTCTCTTAGTCCAAAGCAATGTGGAGGGGACCTCCTTGTTTCTCCAGTTTCTAGCTAATAGGTATCTAGCACTATTAGTCATGATGTAAAAAAGTTTGAGGCAATGTTTCTGTTTAATGTGGGGAGGTCTACTTAGTAGCCAGATTGTGGGGTCTAGAGGGAATTGGGTATCTAGAACTTTTTCTATTTCTCTGATTATGTCTCTCCAGTAGTTTTGGACCGCGTTACACCACCACCACATGTGAGCCAGGTTACCGCAGCTATGTCCGCATCTCCAACATTGCTTGGATGTGTCGCGGTATAGTCGGTGTAATTTAGTTGGGGAAAGATACCATCTGTGTAAGATTTTTAAGTTGATTTCCTGTATGGAGAGTGAGATTGAAGTTTTTGTGATATTTTGGAAAATTAATGTACTGGTGTGGGGTAAGATTGTTATACCTAGTTCGTCTTCCCATTTTTCTAGCAAGGGAGGGGTTTGGCCAGGAGAGTTTTGTGTTAATATTCTATAAATTAGTGCGAGAGTATGTGATATTGGAGGAGTCCTTATGCAGAGTTTCTCAAAGTTGGTTAATGGTCGAACCATGTTTCTAGAGTGTTCATGTGTTGTTATGAAGTGATGGACGCGGGCATATTGGAACCAGTTTTGGAAAAGAGAATATCCCATGTCAATCAAGTCCGCTTGCGGTAATAATTTTTCATTTGATATGATATAGTGAATAGGGATATCCCTATAGTATGAACCCGGGGTATCTTTTGTTAGAGGTGTTCCTAGTGTGAATTGGCCATTATCTATGATTGAGGTTAGTGGAGAAGGTTTAGATGATATATAGGGGTGTGTAGCTATTTTGATTTCCCATATTTTATATGTTTCTGTGATCAGGTGTGAGTTATAATTAAGCTTTGTAGTCGGTTTGTCGAGATTCCAGCACTGTTTTCCTAGGTGTGGATTATTTGATAATGAGTGTTCTAATTGAACCCATCTTTTATGTTCATAGTGTATACACCAGTCAACTATCCTTTGCAAGAATATGGCTTGTCGGTACTTTGATATGTTAGGTATGCCTAGTCCTCCTTGGAGTTTTGGGGTTTGCATGATGTTTTTATTTATCCTGGGGGGACGATGACGCCAAACAAAGTCACTAAATGCTTTCTGTAGGGTGGGAATGTAGTTTTTAGGGATCGGGATTGGTAGGGCCTGCAGTATATATAGTAGTCGTGGGAATATATTCATTTTGAGAACATTTATTTTGCCCAGCCAGGAGAGCTTTTTACAGAGCCAGGATGATAGATCCCTGATAATTGCTTTTTGTATTGGTATGTAGTTTTGTATGTAGGTTTGTTCGATAGAAGTGGTTAGTTGTATTCCTAGGTAGTGTAGGGAGTGGGTTCGCCACGTAAATGGCATTAGAGTTTTAATATTTGCTAGAGCTGTGCTGGTTAAGTTAATATTTAAGGCTTCGGATTTGGAAACATTTATAGAAAAGTTGGATAGTGACTGGAAGGTTTGGAATTCCTGTAAGAGGGGGGTTATTGAATATTCGGGGTTTGTTAACGTGAATAAGATGTCGTCGGCAAACAGAGACATTACGTATGTTTGTGTTCCTACTTGTATTCCGCTAATTGAGGGGTTTTGCCTGATCTTTGTGGCCAAGGTTTCTATGAAGCAGGCGAACAATAAGGGAGATAGGGGGCAACCTTGCCTTGTGCCGTTGGTTATGTTGAATGTATTGGATAGTGTGCCATTGATAAGTAATTTTGCGTTGGGGTGGGAATATAAGGCAAATATTCTGTTAATGATCTTAGGTCCTAGACCTAGTTTAGTTAAGGTGGCTTTAAGGAAATCCCAGCCAACACGGTCAAAGGCCTTTTCGGCATCTATTGACAGAAGGATCCCTGGGACCTCCTTATCTTGCATGTATTGAATTAAATTGAGGGCCCTGACCGTGTTGTCTTTCGCCTCACGCCTGGGGACAAATCCCACCTGATCCTGATGGATCAGGTCTGGTAGTACCAGGTTCATTCTATTAGCCAATACCTTTGCGAACATTTTTACGTCTGAATTTATTAGTGAAATAGGGCGAAAGTGAGAGGGATGTTCTAATGATTTGTTAGGCTTAGGGAGGAGAATGATGTGGGCTTCTAACAATGTCGGGGAGAATTGTTTAGACTCATCAATGTAATTGAAAAATGAAGTAATGTGGGGGAGTAATTCTTCCTGGAATGTCTTATAATATCGGTTGCTAAAACCGTCTGGCCCTGGTGATTTCCCAGATGGGAGATCTTTAATGGCTAGTTTGATTTCTTCTGCGGTTATAGGGTCCTCTAGTTGGTTTTGTTGGTTAGTAGTAAGATGAGGTAAGTTAAGAGATGATAAGTATGTATTTATGTCGTCTGATAGAGCTGTTTGTGGGCTCGCTGAATTGCCAGGGTTGGAGCGCAAGTTATATAGTTTTTGAAAGTATGTCCTAAAGGTATTTGTAATAGCCTGGGTTGAAAAGTGTGATATATTGTTATCGTCCTTGATGTGTAGGATATAGTTTTTTTTCTGTTTTAATCTGAGGTAACCAGCAAGGGATCTGCCTGATTTATTGCAGCCTTCGTAGTTCGCTTGTTGTAAGCGGAGTGCTTGGCGTTTATGTTCCTTATTTAGGTAGGATGCTAGTTTATCTTTTTCAGCTTGAATAGAGAGTAGGAGGTTGTGGTCGGTCGGGCAGCGTTTATGTTGGGTTTCTAATTTGTCAATTTCTGAGAGAAGTGTTGATAGAAATGCTTGCTTTTGTTTGTTAATGGAGGCCTTAATGGCCATAAGCTCACCCCGAATTACACATTTGTGGGCTTCCCATATATTTAACTGGGACGTGTCAACTGTAGAATTGTGGGTAAAGTATTCCAATATGGACTTAGATATTTGTTGGGATATTATAGGGTCGGAGAGGAGCTGTTCATCCAATCTCCATATATAATCGTGTATGGGTTTAGACGGCCATGTTAATGTGCCTAGTACTGATGCATGGCCCGACCATGTTATGGGGGTGATTTGGGTAGATGTAAATAGTGACAGGCCTGTGACGTCCGTGAGAATGTAATCAATTCTAGAGTATTGCTTGTGAGGGTATGAGTAGAAGGTGTAGTCTTCTTTGTTAGGATGGTGGGTTCTCCATAAGTCTTGTGCTGTTAATTTCTTCAGTGAGGTGAGTGTACGAGTTATCTGTGAAGTAGGGACTGAGGAATTAGAGGAGGAGCAATCCAAAGGTGGGTTAAGCGGCATGTTAAGATCTCCGCAAATTATTAAGACACCTTTTTGGTGTTCTAAAATGAGATTAGTTATGTTGCTGATAAATTTGGCTTGCTTTGTATTAGGGGTGTATATAGATACCAACGTGACCGGGCGGCCATATAGTAAGCCTACTAGGATAATATATCTACCAGCTTTGTCTCTAAGGATTTTAATTTCTTTAAAAGGGACATTTTTCTTTATCAGTATTCCCACTCCATGCTTTTTAGATTTGGGATGGGAGGCATAAAAGCAGGTTCCGAATTTGAGGGTAAATGTGAGGGGCTCTCTTCCTTTGCGGAAGTGTGTTTCCTGGAGAAACAGCAGGTCTGACCTGTATCTGTTAAAATCTCTCAAGGCCTGTGTTCTTTTTGAGGGGATATTGAGTCCCTTTGCGTTTATAGATTGAATCCGTATTAAATTGGTGGGTGGTTTTCTATGTGAGTGTTCAGCCATTAGGATAGTGCAGAGTGAGCTTAAGGTAGTTGTCTATGGAGTATATTAATTCAGTATTTGTGTAGGAGTCAGTATGACTAGGTAGTTTGTCAGGTGATAGTATTAGTAGTAATTTAGTATAGCAGGGGGTAAGGGGATTAGGTAAGAAGGAAAGAGTGAATAAAAACATTGGTAGGAGAAATAAGATGTAGAGGAAGCGTTTCCCCTTCATTGGCTTAAGTTAACTTTTCTCAGCAATTAACAATTTATACCAGTTGTGGTAACTTGACTAACGTAGTTTGTAAATAAGACATATTGACCTAACATGTTAAAGTATATCAGCCTATAACAGGCAAACAAGGCAACACAATACATTAACACTAGTATGTAGTACATCATAACGACATTTAACATTAAACATTAAACATTAAGTACCCCCTTAGAATATGTCTACCTGTAGACAATCATCTTGGCTATTATGGTTAGACAGCAGAGGTAGGCGTTCTGAGCATTTAAAATGTAAACGTTTGTTATTAAAAGAAATAAGGGGGTAAGTAAACATAACATAGCAGTATAACTTTGGTGGATTGATATGGTAAGAGAAGTGGTTAAAGTGATTCCCTGTGGGTATTCCTTCTCTGCCTAAGAATAATGTCAGGTAAACTCAGGCATCTTCTCAAACATTTGGCATAGAGCAAAAGTTAGTGTGCATTAGCGAGTTCACAGTGTCTGTCATATAAAGGGAATATGCAACCTTACTATCACATGTTTCAGGTCTCGCATTGTGAAGACTCTTGTGGGTAAGTTATATGTACCTCATTTAGGCTTGGAGTCCTTCACATTTTTCCTGGGTACTTTGGTCCATGTCGATCTTTGGGCCTTTGGAGGGCCATCTTGTGTGGTGTCTCGGGTCGTCGCTGCAGGAGAAGGAGGGTCCGGGAAGTTGATATTGAGATTTTTGGATAGAGCATCTAAGTCTTCTGGACCTTTGTAAGCAATGGTTTTGCCATCTTTATGCACCAGAAGGCTAAAAGGGAATCCCCATCGATATTTTATTTTGTGTTCTTGCAGGAGGGTTGTGATAAAGCGTAGGTTTCGTCTCCTTTCAATGGTAGCTGGACTAAGGTCTTGATAGACCTGGATGGAATGGCCTTGAAAGGATATTGATCGTTGGCTACGGGCTTGTTTCCACACTGCTTCTTTTTGGTGAAAGTGAGTGAATTTCAGAATCACATCCCTAGGCGGGCTCGGCGGTGTAGGTTTCGGTCTTAGGGCGTGATGGGCCCTCTCTAGAGTTGCTTCAGAGGTCTCCAGTGCGGGTTCCATCTGTTTGAAAAATTGTAGTAGGTATTCAACTAAGGATTCCTGAGTAACATCCTCAGGTATGCCTCGGATGCGCAGATTGCTGCAGCGACTGCGATTATCAAGGTCTTCGACCTTTAGCTGTAGCGATTGGATAATGGAGTCGTGGCAGTTTAGGCATTGGATGTTATCACTAACTTGAGACTCTAGGTATTCTTGTCCCTCCTCCAGGTATTCAAGTTTAGAGTTCATGTCAGACATATCTTTTCGTAGAGATGAAATCTCGTTCTTGATAAATGTTTTCAAATCAGCTATGTCGCTCTGTGGGAGAGGAGCAAGGCTTGTAGTAAGTTGTGATTCCATTTTGTTAGGATTGTCAGGATTTTCCAGCTGGTGAGGTGAATTTTTTTGCGTAGATTTGAAATAGGTGCAGACTGATGGTGATTTTTTAGGTAGTGTTGCCTTGTGTGGTGCTTTATGTGGTCTAGTAGATCTCCTTGTTGCCATGTGCTAGTATTGTGGGGAACAATGAAGCCAATGACTTTGGCCAGATCAGAGTGCCCTGTGATGGAGCTAGGTGGTCGCTTGAGCTAAAGGTTCACTTCGTTTTGCATCATATAAAGGGAGAGTGCAACTTATTTGTGAAGTGCGTGCTGCAGCTGAGCTATCTTTTTGTTTCTTATCTGGGCTTATGTTTATTGACAGTATTAGCCCCCATTTAACATTTGCTTGTTATAATATGGTATTGCCAGTGTAAAAGGGTGGGCAGTCCAAGATAGTGTTTTTACCTATGTGTATCGCTGTCTGGCCGTTATGGATACAGCTATATAGCAGCGTGGTCCTGTGTAGCTGCTGGGGCGCTTTGATGCGACTGAGCGCGGCAGAAGAGAAGTGACCGCGGCCCTGCTTTGATCTCGCCCGTATGTGTGTTATGGAGCGTGAACTTACAGTTTATCAAGGGTAATCAGATGATATTGTGTTCTCTACCCTGTCGCGCCGTGTCTTTGTTGTTGCGTGGCTTAGTCGGTTCAGGTTGCGTTGTCAAGATGGCGCCTGTGTTAAATTTGTTGGTCCCGGTTTTCAAAGGGATCTGCCGACTCGGATTTAATTGTAGGTTCCAGTAAGGAGGTTATAGGTGTTCCGGTTCATTTGCTTGCTGCTTTCAAGATTGCCAAAGCAAAACTGCACCATTTATATGCCAATTGAAGGGGAAAGGCAACGGAGCTCTTTTACAGTGCAGCCATGTTCCTGCACGGCTACGCCCCGCCTCCTCTAATTACAAGAATTTTAAACCAATTACACCTAATCTAATCCCCCTAATAAAATAAAAAAGACCCCCAAAATAATAAAAATCCCTACCCTAAACTAAATTACAAATAGCCCTTAAAAGGTCTTTTGCGGGGCATTGCCCCAAAGTAATCAGCTCTTTTACTTGTAAAAAATAAATACAATACCCCCCCAACATTAAAACTCACCACCCACACAACCAACCCTACTCTAAAACCCACCCAATCCCCCCTTAATAAAACCCTACCCCCTTAAAACACTACCCCCTTGAAGATCACCCTACCTTGAGACGTCTTCACCCAACTGGGCAGAAGTGGTCCTCCAGACAGGCAGAAGTCTTCATCCGATCCGGGCAGAAGAGGTCCTCCAAATGGGCAGAAGTCTTCATCCAGACGGCATCTTCTATCTTCATCCATCCGGAGCGGAGCGGGTCCATCTTCAAGCCATTCAACGCGAAGCATCCTCTTCCATCCGATGACTAACACTAAATGACGTTACCTTTAAGTGACGTCATCCAAGATGGCATCCCTTAGATTCCAATTGGCTTATTGAATTCTATCAGCCAATCGAAATTAAGGTAGAAAAAATCCTATTGGCTGATGCAATCAGCCAATAGGATTGAAGTTCAATCCTATTGACTGATCCAATCAGCCAATAGGATTGAGCTTGCATTCTATTGGCTGATTGGAACAGCCAATAGAATGTGAGCTCAATCCTATTGGCTGATTGGATTAGCCAATAGGATTTTTTCTACCTTAATTCCGATTGGCTGATAGATAGAATTCTATCAGCCAATCGGAATTGAAGGGACACCATCTTGGATGACGTCACTTAAAGGTACCATCATTTAATGTTAGTCATCGGATGGAAGAGGATGCTCTGCGTCGGATGGCTTGAAGATGGACCCGCTCCGCTCTGGATGGATGAAGATAGAAGATGCCGCCTGAATGAAGACTTCTGCCCGTTTGGAGGACCTCTTCTGCCTGGATCGGATGAAGACTTCTGCCCATCTGGAGGACCACTTCTCCCCGGTTGGGTGAAGACATCTCAAGGTAGGGTGATCTTCAAGGGGGTAGTGTTAGGTTCTATTAAGGGGGGATTGGGTGGGTTTTAGAGTAGGGTTCAGTGTGTGGGTGGTGGGTTTTAATGTTGGGGGTATTGAATTTTTTTTTACAGGTAAAAGAGCTGATTACTTTGGGGCAATGCCCTGCAAAAAGCCATTTTAAGGGCTATTTGTAATTTAGTGTAGGGTAGGGATTTTTATTATTTTGGGGGTCTTTTTTATTTTATTAGGGGGATTAGATTAGGTGCAATTAGTTTAAAATTCTTGTAATTATTTTATTATTTTCTGTAATTTTGTGTGTTTTTTCTTTGTACTTAGGTGTAATTGTAACTTAGGTTAGGATTTATTTTACAGGTATATTTGTATTTATTTTAACTAGGAAGTTATTAAATAGTTAATAACTATTTAATAACTATTGTACCTAGTAAAAATAAATACAAAGTTGCCTGTAAAATAAAAATAAACCCTGAGTTAGCTACAATGTATTTATTAGTTATATTGTAGCTATCTTAGGGTTTATTTTATAGGTAAGTATTTAGTTTTAAATAGGAATAATTTAGGCCTAGATTTAGAGTTGGGCGGTAGCCGTCAAAACCAGCGTTAGAGGCTCCTAACGCTGGTTTTTACCGCCCGCTGGTATTTGGAGTCAGTCAGGAAAGGGTCTAACGCTCACTTTGCAGCCGCGACTTTTCCATACCGCAGATCCCCTTACGTCAATTGCGTATCCTATCTTTTCAATGGGATCTTTCTAACGCCAGTATTTAGAGTTGTGGCTGAAGTGAGCGTTAGAAATCTAACGACAAGACTCCAGCCGCAGAAAAAAGTCAGTAGTTAAGAGCTTTCTGGGCTAACGCCGGTTTATAAAGCTCTTAACTACTGTGCTCTAAAGTACACTAACACCCATAAACTACCTATGTACCCCTAAACCGAGGTCCCCCCACATCGCCGCCACTCTATTAAATTTTTTTAACCCCTAATATGCCGCTCCGTACACCGCCGCCACTTACGTTATCCCTATGTACCCCTAATCTGCTGCCCCTAATACCGCCGACCCCTACATAATATTTATTAACCCCTAATCTGCCGCCCCCGCTATCGCTGACACCTGCATATTTTTTTTAACCCCTAATCTACCGCTCCGTACACCACCGCAACCTACATTACACCTATGTACCCCTAATCTGCTGCCCCTAACACAGCCGACCCCTATATTATATTTATTAACCCCTAATCTGCCGCCCCCAACGTCGCCTCCACCTACCTACAATTATTAACCCCTAATCTGCCGACCGGACCACACCGCTACTATAATAAATGTATTAACCCCTAAAGCTAATTCTAACCCTAACACTAACACCCCCCTAAGTTAAATATAATTTAAATCTAACAAAATAAATTAACTCTTATTAAATAAATTATTCCTATTTAAAGCTAAATACTTACCTGTAAAATAAACCCTAATATAGCTACAATATAAATTATAATTATATTGTAGCTATTTTAGGATTAATATTTATTTTACAGGCAACTTTGTAATTATTTTAACCAGGTACAATAGCTATTAAATAGTTAACTATTTAATAGTTACCTAGTTAAAATAATTACAAAATTACCTGTAAAATAAATCCTAACCTAAGTTACAATTAAACCTAACACTACACTATCAATAAATAAATAAAATAAAATACCTACAATTATCTACAATTAAACCTAACACTATCAATAAATTAATTAAATACAATACCTACAAATAGCTACAATTAAATAAACTAAGTTACAAAAAATAAAAAAATATTTACAAACATTAGAAAAATATTACAACAATTTTAAACTAATTAAACCTACTCTAAGCCCCCTAATAAAATAACAAAGACCCCCAAAATAAAAAAATGCCCTACCCTATTCTAAATTTAAAAAGTTCAAAGCTCTTTTACCTTACCAGCCCTGAAAAGGGCCCTTTGCGGGGCATGCCCCAAAGAATTCAGTTATTTTGCCTGTAAAACAAAACATACAATACCCCCCCAACATTACAACCCACCACCCACATACCCCTAATCTAACCCAAACCCCCCTTAAATAAACCTAACACTAAGCCCCTGAATATCTTCCTACCTTATCTTCACCATGCCAGGTTCACCGATTGGTCCACCAAAGTCTTGATCCAAGCCTCCGAAGTCTTGATCCAAGCCCAAGGGGGGCCTAAGAGTGACGTCCATCCTCCGGCTGAAGTCTTGATCCAAGCGGGCAGAAGAGGACATCCGAACCGGCAAACATCTTCATCCAAGCTGCATCTTCTATGTTCTTCAATCCGATGACAAGCGGCTGATCTTCAAGACCTCCAGCGCGGATCCATCCATCTTCACCGACGACTTCCCGATGAAGATGGGGTCCCTCGAATTCCGATTGGCTGATAGGATTCTATCAGCCAATCGGAGTTAAGGTAGGAAAATTCTGATTGGCTGATGGAATCAGCCAATCAGATTCAAGTTCAATCCGATTGGCTGATCCAGCCAATAGAATGCGAGCTCAATCTGATTGGCTGATCGGATTGAACTTGAATCTGATTGGCTGATTCCATCAGCCAATCAGAATTTTCCTACCTTAATTCCGATTGGCTGATAGAATCCTATCAGCCAATCGGAATTCGAGGGACGCCATCTTGGATGACGTCCTTTAAAGGAACCGTCATTCGTCGGGAAGCCGTCGGTGAAGATGGATGGATCCGCGCTGGAGGTCTTGAAGATCAGCCGGTCGTCATCGGATTGAAGAACATAGAAGATGCGGCTTGGATGAAGATGTTTGCCAGTCCGGATGTCCTCTTCTGCCCGCTTGGATCAAGACTTCAGCCGGAGGATGGACGTCACTCTTAGGCCCCCGCTTGGGCTTGGATCAAGACTTCGGAGGCTTGGATCAAGACTTCGGTGGACAGATCGGTGAACCTGGCATGGTGAAGATAAGGTAGGAACATCTTCAGGGGCTTAGTGTTAGGTTTATTTAAGGGGGGTTTGGGTTAGATTAGGGGTATGTGGGTGGTGGGTTGTAATGTTGGGGGGGGTATTGTATGTGTTTTTTTTACAGGCAAAAGAGCTGAATTCTTTGGGGCATGCCCCGCAAAGGGCCCTTTTCAGGGCTGGTAAGGTAAAAGAGCTTTGAACTTTTTTAATTTAGAATAGGGTAGGGCATTTTTTTATTTTGGGGGTCTTTGTTATTTTATTAGGGGGCTTAGAGTAGGTGTAATTAGTTTAAAATTGTTGTAATATTTTTCTAATGTTTGTAAATATTTTTTTATTTTTTGTAACTTAGTTCTTTTTTTTTTGTACTTTAGTTAGTTTATTTAATTGTAGTTATTTGTAGGTATTGTATTTAATTAATTTATTGATAGTGTAGTGTTAGGTTTAATTGTAGGTAATTGTAGGTAGTTTATTTAATTTATTTATTGATAGTGTAGTGTTAGGTTTAATTGTAACTTAGGTTAGGATTTATTTTACAGGTAATTTTGTAATTATTTTAACTATTTTAACTATTAAATAGTTATTAACTATTTAATAGCTATTGTACCTGGTTAAAATAATTACAAAGTTGCCTGTAAAATAAATATTAATCCTAAAATAGCTACAATATAATTATTATTTATATTGTAGCTGTATTAGGGTTTATTTTACAGGTAAGAATTTAGCTTTAAATAGGAATAATTTATATAATAAGAGTTAATTTATTTCGTTAGATTTAAATTATATTTAATTTAGGGGGGTGTTAGTGTTAGGCTTAGACTTATCTTTAGGGGTTAATCCATTTATTAGAGTAGCAGCGAGATCCAGTCGGCAGATTAGGGGTTAATTATTGTAGGTAGCTGGCGGCGAAGTTGTGGGGGGAAGATTAGGGGTTAATACATATAATATAGGGGTCGGCGGTGTTAGGGGCAGCAGATTAGGGGTACATAGGTATAATGTAGGTTGCGGTGGTGTACGGAGCGGCAGATTAGGGGTTAATAATAATATGCAGGGGTCAGCGATAGCAGGGGTGGCAGATTAGGGGTTAATAAATATAATATAGGGGTCGGCGGTGTTAGGGGCAGCAGATTAGGGGTACATAGGTATAATGTAGGTTGCGGCGGTGTACGGAGCGGCAGATTAGGGGTTAAAAAAAAATATGCAGGTTTCAGCGATAGCGGGGGCGGCAGATTAGGGGTTAATAAGTGTAAGGTTAGGGGTGTTTAGACTCGGGGTACATGTTAGAGTGTTAGGTGCAGACGTAGGAAGTGTTTCCCCATAGAAAACAATGGGGCTGCGTTAGGAGCTGAACGCTGCTTTTTTGCAGGTGTTAGGTTTTTTTTCAACTCAAATGGCCCCATTGTTTTCTATGGGGGAATCGTGCACAAGCACGTTTTTGAAGCTGGCCGCTTGTAAGCAACGCTGATATTTAGAGTTGCAGTGGCCGTAAATATGCTCTACGCTCCCTTTTTTGGAGCCTAACGCAGCCCTTCTGTGAACTCTAAATACCAGCGGTATTTAAAAGGTGCGGGGGAAAAAAAGCACGCATAGCTAACGCACCCCTTTGGCTGCAGAACTCTAAATCTAGCCGTTAGTTAATAATAGTAATTTTATTTAGATGTATTTAAATTATATTTAAGTTAGGGGGGTGTTAGGGTTAGACTTAGATTTAGGGGTTAATATATTTATTATAGTGGCGGCGACGTTGGTGGCGGCAAATTAGGGGTTAATAAGTGTAGGTAGGTGGCGGCAATGTTGGTGGCGGCAGAGTAGGGGTTAATAAATAAAAAGTAGGTGTTGGCGATGTTGGGGGCAACAGATTAGGGGTTCATAGGGATAATGTAGGTGGTGGTGGTGTCCGCAGCGGCAGATTAGGGGTTAATAATATAATGTAGGTGTCGGCGATGTTGGGGACGGCAGATTAGGGGTTAATAAGTGTAAGATTAGGGGTGTTTAGACTCGGGATTATGTTAGGAAGTTAGGTGTAGACATAAAATGTATTTCCCCATAGGAATCAATGGGGCTGCGTTAGAAGCTGAATGCTGCTTTTTTGCAGGTGTTAGACTTTTTTTCAGCCGGCTCTCCCCCATTTATTCCTATGGGGAAATCGTGCATGAGCACGTTTAGCCAGCTCACCGCTACCATAAGCAGTGCTAGTATTACAGTGAGATGTGGAGCAAAATGTTGCTCTCCGCTCACTTTTCTGAGGCTAACGCAGGGTTTGTAAAAACCTGTAATACCAGCGTTGTCTTAAGTGAGCGGTGAGAAAAAAATGCCCCGCACACCATTACCGACAAAAACTCGTAATATAGACGAAAGTATTTGCAAACAAACCCTTATCCAAACCATCCTGAAGAAACTGTAAAATCCTAGGAATTCTGAAGAATGCCAAGAATAATTATGAGTGTAACACCATAAAATATAGGTTTTCCAAACTCGATGATACATTTTCCTTGAAACAGACTTACAAGCCTGTATCATAGTGCTAATCACTGAGTCAGAGAAACCTCTATGACTAAGCACTAAGTGTTCAATTTCCATTCCATTCAAATTTAGAGATTTGAGAACCTGATGGAAAAACGGCCCTTGAGACAGAAGGTCTGGCCTTTAAGGAAGTGGCCAAGGCTGGCAACTGGACATCTGGACAAGATCCATATACCAAAACCTGTGAGGCCATGCTGGTGTTATCAGAAACACATGAGATTTTTCCATTATAATCTTGGAGATCACCCTTGGAAGAAGAACCAGAGGCGGAAAAATATAGGCAGGTTGGTAAAACCAAGGAACTGCTAAGGCATCCACCATCTCCGCCTGAGCATCCCTGGACCTGGAAAGGAAGACCCCACATCTGTACAAGATGAAAAAAAAAATCTGGATGGAGAGACCACTCGCCCAGATGTAAAGTCTGACGGCTGAGATAATCTGCTTCCCAATTGTCTACACCTGGGATATGAATCGCAGAAATTTGACAAGAGTTGGATTCTGCCCAAGAAAGTATCCAAGATACTTCCTTCATTGTTGAAGGACTGTGAGTCCCTCCTTGATGATTGACATATGCTACTGTTGTGATATTGTTTGTTTGAAAATGAATGAAAAGTTCCCTCTGCAATAGAGCCCACATCTGAAGAGCTCTGAAAATAGCACGGAGTTCTAAAATATTGATTGGTAACCTCGCCTTTTGAGGATTCCAAACCCCTTGTGATGTCAGAGACCCCCAGACAGCTCCCCAACCTGAGAGACTTGCAACTGTTAAGATCTCAGTCCAGGAAGGATGAACAAAGGAGGCCCCCTTGAACAATAAGGTGATGGTCTAACCACCAAGTCAGAGAGAGCTGAGTGTTGGGATTTAAGTATATCAGTTGTGATATCGGAGTATAAAACCATTGGTGCAACATGCAAAGCTGTAGAGGCCTCATATGAAAATGAGCAAAGGGTATCACGTCCAATGCTACAGTCATGACACCTAAAACTTCCATGCACATAGCCACTGAAGGGAATGCTAGAGACTTCATTTGTTTCTTGTCTGTCAGGGAAAGAGACATGGACACTGGGGCCTATCTATCAAGCTCAGAATGGAGCTTGATGCCCCATGTTATGAAGCAGCAGTTATGAAGCAGCGGTCATAAAGGCCGCTGCTCCATAACCTGTCTGCCTGCTCTGAGCAGGCGGACAGACATCACCAGAAATCAACCCAATCGAGTACGATCGGTTTGATTGACACCCCCCTGCTGGCCGCCAATTGGCCGCGAGTCTGCAGGGGGCGGCGTTGCACCAGCAGCTCTTGTGAGCTGCTGGTGCAATGCTGAATACGGAGAGCGTATTGCTCTCCGTATTCAGTGAGGTGTGGCGGACCTGATCCGCACTGTAGGATCAGGTCCACCAGACTTTGGTAAATAGGGGCCACTGAATCTATCTGGAAACCTAAAAAAGGTGGCCCTTGTCTAAGGAATCAAGAAACTCTTTTGTAAATTGATCCTCCAACCATGTCTTTGTAGAAACCACACTAGTTGTTTCATGTGAGATTCTGCTAAATGAAAAGATTGAGCTAGTCCCAAGATATCGTCCAAATAAGAAACACCGCAATACCCTGCTCTCTGATTACAAATAGAATGTCACCTGAAACTGTTGCAAGGCCAAACGAAAGAGCGACAAATTGGTAATGCTTGTTAAGAAAAGAGAATATCAGAAAACTATAGTGATCTGGATGAATCGGATTGTGAAGGTAAGTGTCCTGTAAGTCTATTGTGGACATGAGGTGATCTTGCTGAACATAAGGCAGAATAGTCCTTATAGTCACCATCTTGAAAGTTGGGACTCTTACAAAACCATTTAAAGTTTTCAGATCCAAAATAGGTCGGAAAGAATTTTCCTTCATAGGTACAATGAATAGATTTGAATAAAAACTCCAATCCTTGTTCCTGCTGTGGAACTGGGAAAAATTACCCCTGAAAGTTCTAGATCTGAAACACATATCAGAAAGACTTGAGCTTTTACTGGGTTTTTTTGTTACATGGGTAAGAAAGGATCTTCCCAAATAAGTCTTATTTTGAATCCTATTCGACACCCCTAAGAAATTATATTCTGAATCCACTGATTTTGAACAGAGTCTGTCCAAACTCTTTGAAATAGCTTTAGTCTGCCCACTACCATAAGAACTGACTTGAGAGCCGCACCTTCATATAGGTTTAGGGGCAGTATTCTTATAAGGCTTGGATTTCGGAGATGGTCTCCAATTAGAGCCAGAGGCCTTGGGGGAAGGAGGGGTTTTATGTTCTCTATTCTGTCAAAAGGAACGAAAACGATTGGGAGCTTTAAATCTACCCTTAGATTTCTTGTCTTGGGGCAGAAAAACTCCCTTACCCCCAGTAACAGTGGAGATAATAGAATCCAATTGTGAACCAAAAAGATCTTTACCTTGAAAATAGAGAGATAATAATCTAGTTTTATACACCATGTCAGCATTCCAAGTTTTAAGCCATAAAGCTCTTCTAGTTAGAATGGCTAAAGACATGGATTTTACATTGATCTTCCTAACATCAAATATAGCATCACAAATAAAATGGTTTGCCTGTTGAAGTAAAATAATAATGTTAGATAATGCAGAATCCGAAGACAACTGCTGTGCTAAACTGTCCAACCAAAAAGTAGAAGCAGCAGCAACATCAGCCATAAATATAACAGGTCTAAGAATATAGACAGAATGTAAATATGCCCTTTTTGGATAAGATACAATGGGGCCTAGTTATCAAGCCGTCAACCTCAAATACGCTGGAATTCCGCAGCGTATTTGTGGCGAGGCTGATTCGCCTTAGTTATCAAAGGCTAGGGGGGGTAGTTATCAGCGTGTCAACTTTCCTGCCTTCGCCGGCCCAATACGCCCGCCTAAGCTCGCCTCACATCGCCGCTGCGGACCTGAAAAATTTCGCCTAAGTTATCAAATAAAGCTGTCAAAAAGCCGCGGGGCGATGAGCAGCGGACTGTGAGAGTTATCACTCATCCGATCTCGCTGCTCTTTGGCTTTTTCCCAGCTTTATTGCTAGCCTGTCACTAAGCACTCACACTAACTACACTGTTCTACCCCCTATACCGGCGCCCCCGGAGCCCCCCGCAACTAAATAAAGTTAGTAACCCCTAAACCGCCGCTCCTAGACCCTGCCGCAACTCTGATAAATGTATTAACCCCTAAACCGCCGCTACTAGACCCTGCCTCAACTCTGATAAATGTATTAACCCCTAAAATGCCGCTCCTGGACACCGCTGCCACCTACATTATACCTATTAACCTCTATCCTGCCCCCCCCTATACCGTCGCCCTCTATAATAAAGTTATTAACCCCTATCCTGCTGATCCCGCACCTCTCCGCAAATAAATAGTTTAACCCCTAAACCGCCGCTCCCTGAACCCGCCGCAACCTATATTAAATTTATTAACCCCTATCCTGCCCCCCCTACACCGTCGCCACCTATAATAAATTTATTAACCCCTATCCTGCCCCCCTACACCGTCGCCACCTATAATAAATTTATTAACCCCTATCCTGCCCCCCACTACACCGCCGCCACTGTAATAAAATTATTAACCCCTAAACCTAACACTAACCCTAACACCCCCCTAACTTAAATATTAATTAAATAAATCTAAATAATATTTCTCTTATTAACTAAGTTAATCCTATTTAAAACTAAATACTTACCTGTAAAATAAACCCTAAGATAGCTACAATATAATTAATAATTACATTGTAGCTATCTTAGGATTTATATTTATTTTACAGGTAACTTTGTATTTATTTTAGCTAGTTAGAATAGTTATTAAATAGTTATTAACTATTTAATAACTACCTAGCTAAAAGAAATACAAAATTACCTGTAAAATAAATCCTAACCTAAGTTACAATTAAACCTAACACTACACTATCATTAAATAAATTAAATAAACTACCTACAAATAACTACAATTAAATACAATTACATAAACTAACTAAAGTACAAAAAATAAAAAAAGCTAAGTTACAAAAAATAAAAAAAATAAGTTACAAACATTTTTAAAATATTACAACAATTTTAAGCTACTTACACCTAATCTAAGCCCCCTAATAAAATATCAAAGCCCCCCAAAATAAAAAAATGCCCTACCCTATTCTAAATTAAAAAAGTTCAAAGCTCTTTTACCTTACCAGCCCTTAAAAGGACCTTTTGTGGGGCATGCCCCAAAGAATTCAGCTCTTTTGCCTGTAAAAGAAAAATACAACCCCCCCCCAACATTAAAACCCACCACCCACATACCCCTAATCTAACCCAAACCCCCCTTAAAATAACCTAACACTAATCCCCTGAAGATCATCCTACCTTGAGTCGTCTTCACTCAGCCGAGCAGCGATGGAACCGAAGTGGACATCCGGAGCGGAAGAAGTTATCCTCCAAGCGGCGCTGAAGAAATCTTCCATCCGATGAAGTGATCCTCCAAGCGGCGCTGAAGAAGTTTTCGATCCGTGTGATGTCATCTTCCAAGAGGCGCTGAAGAAGTCTTCTATCCGGGTGATGTCATCTTCCAAGCCAGGTCTTGAATCTTCATCCCGCCGATGCGGAACATCCTTCTTTACCGACGGACTACCGACGAATGAAGGCTCCTTTAAGGGACGTCATCCAAGATGGCGTCCCTTCAATTCCGATTGGCTGATAGGATTCTATCAGCCAATCGGAATTAAGGTAGGAAAAATCTGATTGGCTGATTGAATCAGCCAATCAGATTCAAGTTCAATCCGATTGGCTGATCCAATTAGCCAATCAGATTGAGCTTGCATTCTATTGGCTGTTCCGATCAGCCAATAGAATGCAAGCTCAATCTGATTGGCTGATTGGATCAGCCAATCGGATTGAACTTGAATCTGATTGGCTGATTCAATCAGCCAATCAGATTTTTCCTACCTTAATTCCGATTGGTTGATAGAATCCTATCAGCCAATCGGTAATTGAAGGGACGCCATCTTGGATGACGTCCCTTAAAGGAGCCTTCATTCGTCGGTAGTCCGTTGGTAAAGAAGGATGTTCCGCGTCGGCGGGATGAAGATTCAAGACCCGGCTTGGAAGATGACATCGCCCGGATAGAAGACTTCTTCAGCGCCTCTTGGAAGATGACATTGCACGGATCGAAGACTTCTTCAGCGCCGCTTGGAGGATCACTTCATCGGATGGAAGATTTCTTCAGCGCCGCTTGGAGGATAACTTCTTCCGCTCCGGATGTCCACTTCGGTTCCATCGCTGCTCGGCTGAGTGAAGAGGACTCAAGGTAGGATGATCTTCAGGGGATTAGTGTTAGGTTATTTTAAGGGGGGTTTGGGTTAGATTAGGGGTATGTGGGTGGTGGGTTTTAATGTTGGGGGGGTTGTATTTTTCTTTTACAGGCAAAAGAGCTGAATTCTTTGGGGCATGCCCCACAAAAGGTCCTTTTAAGGGCTGGTAAGGTAAAAGAGCTTTGAACTTTTTTAATTTAGAATAGGGTAGGGCATTTTTTTATTTTGGGGGGCTTTGTTATTTTATTAGGGGGCTTAGATTAGGTGTAAGTAGCTTAAAATTGTTGTAATATTTTTAAAATGTTTGTAACTTATTTTTTTTATTTTTTGTAACTTAGATTTTTTTATTTTTTGTACTTTAGTTAGTTTATGTAATTGTATTTAATTGTAGTTATTTGTAGGTAGTTTATTTAATTTATTTAATGATAGTGTAGTGTTAGGTTTAATTGTAACTTAGGTTAGGATTTATTTTACAGGTAATTTTGTATTTCTTTTAGCTAGGTAGTTATTAAATAGTTAATAACTATTTAATAACTATTCTAACTAGCTAAAATAAATACAAAGTTACCTGTAAAATAAATATAAATCCTAAGATAGCTACAATGTAATTATTAATTATATTGTAGCTATCTTAGGGTTTATTTTACAGGTAAGTATTTAGTTTTAAATAGGAATAATTTACTAAAGTATAGTGTAGTGTTAGATGTAATTGTAACTTAGGTTAGTTTTTAGTTTACAGGTACATTTCTCTTTATTTTAGCTAGGTAAGCTATTAAATAGTTAATAACTATTTAATAGCTATTGTACCTAGTTAAAATAAATTGAAAGTTACCTGTAAAATAAAAATAAATCCTAAGATAGCTACAATATAATTATTATTTATATTGTAGCTATATTAGGGTTTATTTTACAGGTAAGTAACATAGTAACATAGTAGATAAGGTTGAAAAAAGACTGAAGTCCATCGAGTTCAACCTATACAAATCTAAAATACTTACAAAAAGCTCCAGTTAAGCTTAAATAACCCCATTAAAATGTGACCCATTTAATACTAGCAATCATATCCATGAATTTTGTTTATATACAGAAATTTATCCAGACTATTTTTAAATGTATCTATGGTATTGGCATTCACTACCTCCTTTGGTAATGAGTTCCACAATTTTATTGCTCTTACAGTGAAAAACATTTCCGTTGCAGGAGATTAAATCTCCTTTCCTCCAACCTTAAATTATGACCTCTTGTCAGAAACAATTTTCTTGGAATAAACAGAGCTTCTGCCATCTCTGTATATGGGCCTATATATATTTATATAAAGTAATCATGTCACCTCTCAAGCGCCTTTTTTCTAAAGAAAACAGACCCAGTTTGGCTAGCCTCTCCTCATAGGTTAATTTCTCCAATCCCCTTATTAGCTTTGTGGCCCTTCTCTGAACTTTTTCTAGTTCTGCAATATCTTTTTTAGCAATTGGTCCCCAGAACTGCACTCCAAACTCAAGGTGAGGTCTTACCAGGGCTTTATATAATGACAGAATTATGCTTTCCTCCCATGAAACAATGCCTCTTTTAATACATGCTAGTATCTTATTAGCCTTTGAAGCCGCTGCCCTGCATTGTGCACCCATCTTTAGCTTGTTATCTATTACTACTCCCAAATCCCTTTCCTCCTGTGTTTGGCTAAGTCTTGTCCCATTTAAAAAAATACGTAGCCTGCTTATTTTTACTTCCAAAATGTAGAACCTTGCATTTTTCCGTATTAAATCTCATTTTCCATTCACTTGCCCATAGTTCTAATTTTAGCAAATCCCTTTGTAAAGAGAGTTCATCCTGCTCTGACCTTATGACCTTACTTAACTTAGTATCATCTGCAAAAATAGAGATGTCGCTATTTAATCCTTGCTCCAAGTCATTTATAAAAATATTAAAAAGAACAGGGCCCAGTACTGATCCCTGGGGGACGCCACTGATTACCTTTGTCCAATCTGAGTATGATCCATTTACTACTACTCGTTGCTCCCTATCTTTTATCCAGTTATTTATCCATGAGCTAACATTTTCAGCTATTCCCAGTCCCTTCATTTTGTGCATTAATCTCTCATGTGGCACTGTATCAAATGCCTTTGCAAAATCTAAGTATATCACATCAACTGATTCCCCTTTATCTATATTTTTACTTACTTCCTCGTAGAATCTAATTAGATTAGTTTGACATGATCTATTTCTCCTAAAGCCATGCTGATTAGAACTCATAATCTTGTTTACACGAATATGCTCATCAATATAATCCCTTATAATCCCTTCAAATATCTTCCCCACTATTGATGTCACACTAACTGGTCTATAGCTTCCTTGATCATCCCTGCTTCCCTTTTTTAAGAGTGGCACCACATCAGCTTTACGCCAATGCTGGGGTACCATGCCTGAGGATAATGAGTCTTGAAAAATTAAGAGTAAAGTTTTGTCTATAACAGTGCTAAGTTCCCTTAACACCCTTTGGTGTATTCCATCTGGGCCTGGAGTTTTATTTACCTTAATATTTTAGTTTTAAATAGGATTAACTTAGTTAATACGAGAAATATTATTTAGATTTATTTAATTAATATTTAAGTTAGGGGGTGTTAGGGTTAGTGTTAGACTTAGGTTTAGGGGTTAATAATTTTATTACAGTGGCGGCGGTGTAGTGGGGTGCAGGATAGGGGTTAATAAATTTATTATAGGTGGCGACGGTGTAGGGGGGCAGGATAGGGGTTAATAAATTTATTATAGGTGGCGACGGTGTAGGGGGGGCAGGATAGGGGTTAATAAATTTATTATAGGTGGCGACGGTGTAGGGGGGGCAGATTAGGGGTTAATAAATTTAATATAGGTTGCGGCGGGTTCAGGGAGCGGCGGTTTAGGGGTTAAACTATTTATTTATTTGCGGCGAGGTGCGGGATCAGCAGGATAGGGGTTAATAACTTTATTATAGAGGGCGGCGGTATAGGGGGGGCAGGATAGGGGTTACTAGGTATAATGTAGGTGGCGGTGGGCTCCGGGAGCGGCGGTTTAGGGGTTAAGACATTTATTATAGTTGCGGTGGGCTCCGGGAGCGGCGGTTTAGGGGTTAATATGTATAGAGTAGCTTGCGGTGGGCTCCGGGAGCGGCGGTTTAGGGGGTAATAACTTTATTTAGTTGCGGCGGTGTAGGGGTGGACAGATTAGTGGTGTTTAGACTCGGGGTACATGTTAGGGTGTTAGGTGCAGACATCTCCCATAGGAATCAATGGGATGTCGGGCAGCAGCGAACTTGTACTTTCGCTATGGTCAGACTCCCATTGATTCCTATGGGATCCGCCGCCTTCAGGGTGGCGGTTTGAAAACCAGGTACGCTGGGCCGTAAAAGTGCCGAGAGTACCTGCTAGTTTTTTGATAACTAGCAAAAGTAGTCAGATTGTGCCGCACTTGTGTGCGGAACATCGGGAGTGACGTAAGAATCGATCTGTGTTGGACTGAGTCCGGCGGATCGAAGTTTACGTCACAAAATTCTACTTTTGCCGGGATCTAGGGCCCTAGTTATCAAGCCGTCAACCTCAAATACGCTGGAACTCCGCAGCGTATTTGTGGCGAGGCTGATTCGCCTTAGTTATCAAAGGCTAGATCCCGGCAAAAGTAGAATTTTGTGACGTAAACTTCGATCCCCCGGACTCAGTCCGACACAGATCGATTCTTACGTCACTCCAGATGTTCCGCACACAAGTGCGGCACAATCTGACTACTTTTGCTAGTTATCAAAAAACTAGCAGGTACGCTTGGCACTTTTACGGCCCAGCATACCTGGTTTTCAAACCGCCACCCTGGAGGCGGCGGATCCCATAGGAATCAATGGGAGTCTGACCATAGCGAAAGTACATGTTCGCTGCTGCCCGACATCCCATTGATTCCTATGGGAGATGTCTGCACCTAACACCCTAACATGTACCCCGAGTCTAAACATCACTAATCTGTCCCCCCCTACACCGCCGCAACTAAATAAAGTTATTACCCGCTAAACTGCCGCTCCCGGAGCCCACCGCAAGCTACTCTATACATATTAACCCCTAAACCGCCGCTCCCGGAGCCCACCGCAACTATAATAAATGTCTTAACACCTAAACCGCCGCTCCCGGAGCCCACCGCCACCTACATTATACCTAGTAACCCCTATCCTGCCCCCCCTATACCGCCGCCCTCTATAATAAAGTTATTAACCCCTATCCTGCTGATCCCGCACCTCGCCGCAAATAAATAGTTTAACCCCTAAACGGCCGCTCCCTGAACCCGCCGCAACCTATATTAAATTTATTAACCCCTAATCTGCCCCTCCCTACACCGTCGCCACCTATAATAAATTTATTAACCCCTATCATGCCCCCCCTACACCGTCGCCACCTATAATAAATGTATTAACCCCTATTTTGCCCCCCCTACACCGTCGCCACCTATAACAAATTTATTAACCCTATCCTGCCCCCCTACACCCTCGCCACCTATAATAAATTTATTAACCCCTATCCTGCCCCCCACTACATCGCCGCCACTGTAATAAAATTATTAACCCCTAAACCTAAGTCTAACACTAACCCTAACACCCCCCTAACTTAAATATTAATTAAATCAATCTAAATAATATTTCTCTTATTAACTAAGTTAATCCTATTTAAAACTAAATACTTACCTGTAAAATAAACCCTAATATAGCTACAATATAAATAATAATTATATTGTAGATATCTTAGGATTTATTTTTATTTTACAGGTAACTTTCAATTTATTTTAACTAGGTACAATAGCTATTAAATAGTTATTAACTATTTAATAGCTTACCTAGCTAAAATAAAGAGAAATGTACCTGTAAACTAAAAACTAACCTAAGTTACAATTACATCTAACACTACACTATACTTTAATAAATTATTCCTATTTAAAACTAAATACTTACCTGTAAAATAAACCCTAAGATAGCTACAATATAATTAATAATTACATTGTAGCTATCTTAGGATTTATATTTATTTTACAGGTAACTTTGTATTTATTTTAGCTAGTTAGAATAGTTATTAAATAGTTATTAACTATTTAATAACTACCTAGCTAAAAGAAATACAAAATTACCTGTAAAATAAATACTAACCTAAGTTACAATTAAACCTAACACTACACTATCATTAAATAAACTAAATAAACTACCTACAAATAACTACAATTAAATACAATTACATAAACTAACTAAAGTACAAAAAATAAAAAACGCTAAGTTACAAAAAATAAAAAAAATAAGTTACAAACATTTTAAAAATATTACAACAATTTTAAGCTACTTACACCTAATCTAAGCCCCCTAATAAAATAACAAAGCCCCTCAAAATAAAAAAATGCCCACCACCCACATACCCCTAATCTAACCCAAACCCCCTTTAAAATAACCTAACACTAATCCCCTGAAGATCATCCTACCTTGAGTCGTCTTCACTCAGCCGAGCAGCGATGGAACCGAAGTGGACATCCGGAGCGGAAGAAGTTATCCTCCAAGCGGCGCTGAAGAAATCTTCCATCCGATGAAGTGATCCTCCAAGCGGCGCTGAAGAAGTCTTCGATCCGTGCGATGTCATCTTCCAAGAGGCGCTGAAGAAGTCTTCTATCCGGGCGATGTCATCTTCCAAGCCGGGTCTTGAATCTTCATCCCGCCGACGCGGAACATCCTTCTTTACCGACGGACTACCGACGAATGAAGGCTCCTTTAAGGGACGTCATCCAAGATGGCGTCCCTTCAATTCCGATTGGCTGATAGGATTCTATCAGCCAATCGGAATTAAGGTAGGAAAAATCTGATTGGCTGATTGAATCAGCCAATCAGATTCAAGTTCAATCAGATTGAGCTCGCATTCTATTGACTGATCGGAATAGCCAATAGAATGCGAGTTCAATCTGATTGGATCAGCCAATCGGATTGAACTTGTATCTGATTGGCTGATTCAATCAGCCAATCAGATTTTTCCTACCTTAATTCCGATTGGCTGATAGAATCCTATCAGCCAATCGGAATTGAAGGGACGCCATCTTGGATGATGTCCCTTAAAGGAGCCTTCATTCGTCGGTAGTCCGTCAGTAAAGAAGGATGTTCCGCGTCGGCGGGATGAAGATTGAAGACCCCGCTTGGAAGATGACATCGCCCGGATGTAAGACTTCTTCAGCGCCTCTTGGAAGATGACATCGCCAGGATGGAAGACTTCTTCAGTGCCGACTGGAGGATCACTTCATCGGATGGAAGATTTCTTCAGCGCCCCTTGGATGATAACTTCTGCCGCTCCAGGTCTCCTCTTTGGTTCCATCGCTGCTCGGCTGAGTGAAGATGACTAAAGGTAGGATGATCTTCAGGGGATTAGTGTTAGGTTATTTTAAGGGGGGTTTGGGTTAGATTAGGGGTATGTGGGTGGTGGGTTTTAATGTTGGGGGGGTTGTATTTTTCTTTTACAGGCAAAAGAGCTGAATTCTTTGGGGCATGCCCCCACAAAAGGCCCTTTTAAGGGCTGGTAAGGTAAAAGAGCTTTGAACTTTTTTAATTTAGAATAGGGTAGGGCGTTTTTTTATTTTGGGGGGCTTTGTTAGTTTATTAGGGGGCTTAGATTAGGTGTAATTAGCTTAAAATTGTTGTAATATTTTTAAAATGTTTGTAACTTATTTTTTTTATTTTTTGTAACTTAGCTTCTTTTTTTTTGTACTTTAGTTAGTTTATGTAATTGTATTTAATTGTAGTTATTTGTAGTTAATTTATTTAATGATAGCGTAGTGTTAGGTTTAATTGTAACTTAGGTAAGGATTTATTTTACAGGTAATTTTGTATTTCTTTTAGCTAGGTAGTTATTAAATAGTTAATAACTATTTAATAACTATTCTAACTAGCTAAAATAAATACAAAGTTACCTGTAAAATAAATATAAATCCTAAAATAGCTACAATGTAATTATTAATTACATTGTAGCTATCTTAGGGTTTATTTTACAGGTAAGTGTAGTTTTAAATAGGAATAATTTATTTAAGTATAGTGTAGTGTTAGGTGTAATTGTAACTGAGGTTAGTTTTTATTTTACAGGTAAATTTCTCTTTATTTTATCTAGGTAAGCTATTAAATAGTTAATAACTATTTAATAGCTATTGTACCTAGTTAAAATAAATTGAAAGTTGCCTGTAAAATAAAAATAAATCCTAAAATAGCTACAATATAATTATTATTTATATTGTAGCTATATTAGGGTTTATTTTAATGTAAGTATTTAGTTTTAAATAGGATTAATTTAGTTCATAATAGAAATATTATTTAGATTTATTTAATTAATATTTAAGTTAGTGTTAGACTTATGTTTAGGGGTTAATAAATTTATTACAGTGGCGGCGGTGTAGTGGGGGAAGGATAGGGGTTAATAAATGTATTATAGGTGGCGACGGTGTAGGGGGGGGCAGATTAGGCGTTAATAAATTTAATATAGGTTGCGGCAGGGTCCGAGAGTGGCTGTTTAGGGGTTAATATGTATAGAGTAGCTTGCGGTGGGCTCCGGGAGCAGCGGTTTAGGGGTTAATAACTTTATTTAGTTGCGGCGGTGTAGCGGGGACAGATTAGTGGTGTTTAGACTCGGGGTACATGTTAGGGTGTTAGGTGCAGACAGCTCCTATAGGAATCAATGGGATATCTGGCAGCAGCGAACTTGTACTTTCGCTATGGTCAGACTCCAATTGATTCCTATGGGATCCGCCGCCTCCAGGGTGGCGGTTTGAAAACCAGGTACGCTGGGCCGGAAAAGTGCCGAGCGTACCTGCTAGTTTTTTGATAACTAGCAAAAGTAGTCAGATTGTGCCGCATTTGTGTGCGGAACATCTGTAGTGACGTAAGAATCGATCTGTGTCGGACTGAGTCCGGCGGATCGAAGTTTACGTCACAAAATTCTACTTTTGCCGGTCTCTAGCCTTTGATAACTAAGACGAATCAGCCTCGCCACAAATACGCTGCGGAATTCCAGCGTACTTGAGATTGACGGCTTGATAACTAGGCCCCATTGTTGGCAATGGATTCTAATTTTATGAACATAGAATGATAATTAAAAGAATAAAAGCATTAAATACTTGCAGCTACAAAAGTTGTCCTACAAAGAGTTTCATAAAATGTCACCTATTTTTACACTCACTTGATTTACACCATTATTTAGACATCTCACAAGGATCTAAAAGACTTGACACAAAAAATGGTGAGGCCATATGTTGCTCTTAGTTGTTCATTATTAATATAATCTCATTACAACTATAGGGAATTATTTGACTTCCCTGAATGGTAGGAACCGCTTTTTAGAAAAATATATTTATATAGTCAAGTGTTTGTTATGGGAATATTTAGAGGAACTAGGTTCTTCAAAATAGGTCCAGTGCTATGAGGTATTTGCAGTAGTCATTAAAACTGAATTGCTCCTAAGCAGACCCAGGGCCACATATCCGAAATATTATGATTGTCTATTTCAAATCAGTGTCCCCACATCCCTCTGTAGCTTGTGATAGTAAGAGAGAGAGAGACTGCCTTGGTCCCCCCCCCCCCTCCATTGTGTTCCATATGCATATGGTTCTATTTGATGTTCGCTGTGGAAGTTACCTTATAGTCACATGGTCAAGTAACCCTTCATTTGAGAGGTCTTATATGGGTGTGCTAGCATCCCTTTCAGAGAAATTATTGTAGAGGATATAACACAGGCATATATGGTTAGCTTGAAAGGCTTTAACTTTACTCTTTTATGAATAAAAACCATGTTTAATTGCTGTTCTTTTATATGCATGACAGAACTGTTTGAATTAATGATCATTTTGGTCATTGCAACCACTTTCCTAACAAACTATGCTAGAAGGGGTTAAAGAAATAACTTGCATAAGGAAACCTTTGGTCTGTCACAAAAAAAACTTATCAGTAGATGAAATTACATTTTCAAAACAAAAATTGCCATTCGTTGCACAATTAGGCATGACTTGCCCTTTAACCGCATGCATGAAATATGCCAGGATGCCTGAATTAGATAATGATTAACATTACTCCTAACCCTAGGTGTGCATTATAACCTGGAAAAGGGATATTTATTACTATGCAGGAATGTACATGTGACCAATAGGTTCAAAAGTCACTAGCTGCCAAGTTATGCACAAGTTAATATGGTGCGTTTTGATATGTTCTATAATATAGTGATAAAGGTAATTTACACAGTCAAAGTAGTTTGTAAGAAAACTACTCAGAATTTCAATGAAAAAGTGAGGTAATATGTTAACTTATATTATGTAAAAGCAACATAATTTTTCTGTAACTTTGCTGTGCAGTAAACAGAATTTGCCTCATATGTAAGAACTTACCTGATAAATTAATTTCATTCATATTGGCAAGAGTCCATGAGCTAGTGACGTATGGGATATACAATCCTACCAGGAGGGGCAAAGTTTTCCAAACCTCAAAATGCCTATATATACACCCCTCACCACACCCACAATTCAGTTTTACTGGTGAAGTAAGTTTGTGCTAAGATTTCTAAGTTGACATGCGCTTCTCAGCATTTTGAAGCCTGATTCCTCATTCCTGATTCAGTTTAATGAATAGCCAAGTAGTGGGGTGATAAAGAAAGGAGTAGAAAGCATAAAAAAAAAAAAAAAAAAAAGGAATTTGGAAATAATTGTGCTTTATACAAAAAATCATAACCACCATAAAAAGGGTGGGTCTTATGGACTCTTGCCAATATGAATTTATCAGGTAAGTTCTTACATAAATTATATTTTCTTTCATGTAATTGGCAAGAGTCCATGAGCTAGCGACGTATGGTATAGGAATACCCAAGATGTAGAACTCCACAGAAGAGTCACTAGAGAAGGTGGGATAAAATTAATAACAGCCATTTTCCGCTGAAAAAATATTAATCCACAACCCAAAATATAAATTTATTCTCATAAATAAAAATAAAAAAATGTGAATATAAGCAGAGAAATCAAACTGAAACAACTGCCTGAAAAACTTTTCTATCAAAAACTGCTTCCGAAGAGGCAAATACATCAAAATGGTAGAATTTAGTAAATGTATGCAAAGAAGACCAAGTTGCTGCTTTGCAGATCTGATCAACTGAAGCTTCATTCTTAAAAGCCCATGAAGTGGAAACTGATCTAGTAGAATGAGCTGTAATTCTCTGAGGCAGGGCCTGACCCGACTGCAAATAATCCTGATGAATCAAAAGCTTTAACCAAGATGCCAAGGAAATGGCAGAAGCCTTCTGACCTTTCCTAGAACCAGAAAAGATAACAGACTAGAAGTCTTCCTGAAATCTTTAGTAGCTTCAACATAATATTTCAAAGCTCTCACAACATCCAAAGAATGTAAGGATCTCTCCAAAGAATTCTTAGGATTAGGACACAAAGAAGGAACAACAATTTATCTACAAATAGAAGAGCCTGTAAAGCCTTCAAAACCAAATTAAGACTACAAGGAGGAGAGATTGATTTAATGACAGGCTTGATACGGACCAAGGCCTATACAAAACAGTGAATATCAGGAAGCTTAGCAATCTTTCTGTGAAATAAAACAGAAATAGCAGAGATTTGTCCCTTCAAGGAACTTGCAGACAAAGCTTTATCCAAACCATCCTGAAGAAACTAAAATTCTAGGTATTCTAAAGAGTGCCAGGAGAATTAATGAGTAGAACACCATGAAATATAAGTCTTCCAAACTCGATAATAAATCTTCGTAGAAACAGATATACGAGCCTGTAACATAGTATTAATCACTGAGTCAGAGAAACCTCTATGACTAAGCACTAGGCGTTCAATTTCCATTCCTTAATGATTTGAGATCCTGATGGAAAAAAACGGACCTTGAGACAGAAGGTCTGGTCTTAAAGGAAGTGGCCAAGGCTGGCAACTGGACATCCAAACAAGATCCGCATACCAAAAGCTGTGAGGCCATGCTGGAGCTACCAGCAACACAAACGATTGTTCCATAATGATCTTGGAGATCACTCTTGGAAGAAGAACTAGAGGCGGGAAAATATAAGCAGGTTTGTAACACCAAGGAATTGCTAACACATCCACCGCATCCGCCTGAGGATCCCTGGACCTAGGCAGCTACCTGGGAAAAAAAAAAAAAAAAGATAATTGGCTTTCATTAAAGCCTGGCTTTTATAAATGTAATAGCATTAGGTGCAAGTCATGTGCACATGCTATATTTGGAACAGAGTTTAAATCCCAGGTTACAGGTAAATCTTATCAGATAGAACAGTATTCCACTTGCAATTCTACATATGTCATATATTTGCTCATCTGCAGGGGGTGCTATAGGCAGTATGTAGGACTCACTACACGGCCCCTGAAAGACAGGTTCTTAGAGCATTTAAGGTCCATTGAAGACCCACATTCAACTACTCCAGTGTCACTACACTTTAAGAAAGAACACCATTCTGACACTTCCTTATTGGCGTTTCAATGTATCCAATTCATTCCCAGACACCCAAGAGGTGGCAATAGAGAAGAAATTCTCAAGAAAAGGGAAGTTTTTTGGATTTTCCAATTGGAAACTGTAGTGCCAAAAGGTTTAAATTCAGAATGGGACATAAAATTATTTGTTAAATAAATTTATTGCTACTTGTTGTTTTATGTATATAAAAAATTCTTCTAAAATGTATTTTGCATGTTAGCATATATCTTTATTACCTTCATTATCTTGTCATAAACAATGTTTACACTAAGCACATTCCCTTCTCCATATATACCTATATAATGAGCAGAACACAGGTGCATGTATATTTCTGCAAAAAGGTTCCTTAACATGATTGGCTGTGAGAAAACAGGGTGTTGCTTTTCAGGTGTATTTAAGTTTAGCCATTAAGTCATTATTCAGCAGGCTGTCATTGATGAAGTTGATTAAGTATTCCTATACGAAACATGTTTGACATTTAGCCTGTACATTCATGTTATAAGTCAAATAAAGACTATTTTGCTTTTACCTTAACGTCTGGCTGCTGTCCTTGGATACCTTGGATATCTTGTTTGCTGTTTGCCCTTTTCTTGTTGCTGTGGTCCTTTGGAGAGTAGGAGACCGGGTGCCTTCCTGTGCCTGTTGCTTGGTGGTTTGTGCTGTGGAGCGTCGGATGGAGCGCTCGTGAGTGGCATCGGTGGATGACGTCATCAACGGAGGACTGTGTACAGAGAGCAGAGGGATACAAGCGTGCTGCAGCTAATAGCGTGAAGATGGCTTAATAGACGGTGCAAACATCCTGCTGGTGAGCGAGGTATCCTGAGCACTGCCGGTTCTGTGGTTTGATTGTCCATTGATCCATCAATTTGGTAAGCTGCACGGATACTTTTGTTGCCTGGAGCATATAAATGGATTGTAGTAATGCACTAAGTATATGTCTTTTCATGCCCTGTAAGACGCTTTAAATTTGGATTGCACGCCTCTGCTTTACTCTGTTTTATAATAATTATATTGGAAACAGCATTCGAAGTTCAAGCATTTCACAGCAATATTTATGAGACGTTTTTGTATCATACAAATATGGCATCAGCTAGTTTTGTTTTAAAACAAGATAATGAAGAAATCAGTGACTGTGAGGATTTGTTTAACAGTGATGTAATTGAGAAAGAACAAAATGGAGACATGGACAGTTTATTTTTCAGAATGGATAATCTCCTTAAACAGGACTCTAGGCTAGAACTTGATATCAAGACTTTTAATATTTACAAAAAGGCTAAATGCATACCTAGAGGACTCCGCATTAAGAAGTTTCCTTCTTTTCATGTAACTGACATGGACTTTATTAACAAGTGGAATAATATTCTCACTGAGTGCTCTCTTGCACTTATTGATCTTTTGATTGACTATAAAAAATAATTACGTATACAATTAGGTCTTGAGAAACAGAAATTGCAAGATTACATTCGTTCTTTATCTGAGAGAACAGATTTTAAATTGTATGATGACAAAATACAGAAGGTTATCATGGAATTTAAAAATAATCTGTGGCAATTCAAGAAGCAAAAAATACTCAGAGATAAATCTGATTATGATAAAGACAAAGTGTATAGATTCCCACAATTTGAGAACAGGAAAAGAAGTAGACAGTCTAAGAGAAGTGCAGGTAAGAGAGTAAAATTTGCTGACACAGACACAGAATATGATTATGATTCATCAGATTTAGAAATTAGTGAAACACAAGTGAGAGCAGCCCCCTCTTTTGTATTACAGCAAAATGAGGTTACACATGTTGTAGATAATGATACGATGTCAAAAAACCAGAAAGGCCCCCTGACACAAAGAAAAAAATACGTAGAGGGGGGCAAAGATTCAACAGAGCAGCCCATATTAAAGACAGGGAATGCCAAGACGCACAGGTATCCTCAAAGGAAGAAGGGGAATCAGCCTCAGAAGTATATTTAAATCAGTTTGAAAATGTACTCAATTTGTCATCTAAAACTTTAACTCAGGAACAACTTTATGTTCTGTCATTGGGTTTAAGCTTTGCTCCTACCTCCCATTTTGATCTATTTAATACAATTGTAGATTTAAATAAATTCATCAGAATTTTGGTATTAAAGAAACATTTTTCAGGAGCTGAGAATGTAGTTATGCCATTGGAGGTTGAAACCAATGATCCCATTACAGATACAATTAAAGATTTTTCTGATAAATGTGCGTTACTTGATTTAGTTTCATTAGAAAAGGATAGTTCAATGGCACTGGATCAAGAAAAATCTGTCAGAATTGATATTAGTAAGTTGAAACCCAAATCAGATTTTTATCCAATTAAAACCAGATCTAGTGCCATTGAGGTATTTCAGAAAACAGTTGAGTTAAAATTGAAGGAGTTACATGATAGTATTGATTGGAAGTCACACCTAGGTTATAATTTAACTAGGAAACAATATCAAGCTCTGAAATCTTTGGAGAAAATGCAGGAAATAGTTATTCGTGGATCAGATAAAGGGGGAAAAGTTGTAGTGCTGAATAAATTGGATTATTTGGAGGAAGCTTGGAGATAGCTTTCTGACATAGAGGTTTACTTAAAATTGCCTAACAATCCTACTTTTCGTTTCCAAAGGGAACTTTATTCCATCATTGATTCGGCAGCCTATAATGGGGTAATCACACAAAAGAATTTGGAATTTTTAAAAGTTCAGTATCCAAAAGTGGCAATTTTCCATTATTTGACCAAAATTCACAAAAGTGTGTGTAAACCCCCAGGCCGCCCAATAGTGGCTGGTATTGGTTCTTTAATTGAACCCCTTTCTGAAACTATTGATGCCTTCTTACAACCTATGGTAACTAAATTATTAAGTTATGTAAGAGATACCAGTGATGTTATTCAACAGCTAGAAAAACTAAAATGGGAAGTAGGATATTCCTTTGTCTCAGTAGATGTTATTTCACTCTACACATGTATACCACATGACAAAGGGATAGAGGCAGTCAAATTTTTCTTGGATAATTTTTCAGGCTATGATGATAAATTGAAAGAGTTTATTCTTACCTCTATTGATTTTCTCCTAACACATAACTTTTTCATGTTTGAAGGTGACTATTATCTCCAAAGGCGTGGGACAGCTATGGGGGCTAAATTTGCCCCATCCTATGCCAACCTGTATTTAGGTTGGTGGGAACACATACTCTATTTTGGTCGCTATATAGATGACCTTTTGGTTGTCTGGAAAGGGTCAGAGGAGACAATCCCTGACTTTATAGAGTATTTACAAGATAATGATCTTAATTTAAAATTTACACATGTGACCAGTACAGAAAGTGTTCCCTTCTTAGATATAGAACTACGAGCCAATTGTAATGAACAGAGTATCGAAGTCGAATTGTATCGCAAAGAGATGGCTGGGAATACAATTCTCAATGCCACCTCCTGTCATCCCAAGCACACAGTGGTATCTATACCTAAGAGTCAATACATACGTGTTAAACGTAATTGCACTAAATCAGATAAATATGCATTTCATGCGAAAGAATTAACTGAAAGATTCTTAAAAAGAGGTTATGATAAGAATAACCTAGATAGGGCAAAGAAATTGGTTGACCCTCAAGATAGAGACTCACTATTCACTAATAAAAAAGAGCTTAATCCTATGCAGAACAAACCTAAATTCATTACTACTTACAGCACTGAGTATCACAAAATCTGTAAAATCATACGTGAATCTTTGCCTATATTAGAGGCGGATGATGCACTTAAAGAGATTGTACAAACAGGCTGTGGATTTGTGTCACGGAAGGCCAAAACCTTGGGAAACCTTCTGTCTCCTTCTATGTTACCAAAAACAAAAAAAGATAATTGGCTTTCATTAAAGCCTGGCTTTTATAAATGTAATAGCATTAGGTGCAAGTCATGTGCACATGCTATATTTGGAACAGAGTTTAAATCCCAGGTTACAGGTAAATCTTATCAGATAGAACAGTATTCCACTTGCAATTCTACATATGTCATTTATTTGCTCACCTGCAGGGGGTGCTATAGGCAGTATGTAGGACTCACTACACGGCCCCTGAAAGACAGGTTCTTAGAGCATTTAAGGTCCATTGAAGACCTACATTCAACTACTCCAGTGTCACTACACTTTAAGAAAGAACACCATTCTGACACTTCCTTATTGGCGTTTCAATGTATCCAATTCATTCCCAGACACCCAAAAGGTGGCAATAGAGAAGAAATTCTCAAGAAAAGGGAAGTTTTTTGGATTTTCCAATTAAAAACTGTAGTGCCAAAAGGTTTAAATTCAGAATGGGACATAAAATTATTTGTTAAATAAATTTATTGCTACTTGTTGTTTTATGTATATAAAAAATTCTTCTAAAATGTATTTTGCATGTTAGCATATATCTTTATTACCTTCATTATCTTGTCATAAACAATGTTTACACTAAGCACATTCCCTTCTCCATATATACCTATATAATGAGCAGAACACAGGTGCATGTATATTTCTGCAAAAAGGTTCCTTAACATGATTGGCTGTGAGAAAACAGGGTGTTGCTTTTCAGGTGTATTTAAGTTTAGCCATTAAGTCATTATTCAGCAGGCTGTCATTGATGAAGTTGATTAAGTATTCCTATACGAAACATGTTTGACATTTAGCCTTACATTCATGTTATAAGTCAAATAAAGACTATTTTGCTTTTACCTTAACGTCTGGCTGCTGTCCTTGGATACCTTGGATATCTTGTTTGCTGTTTGCCCTTTTCTTGTTGCTGTGGTCCTTTGGAGAGTAGGAGACCGGGTGCCTTCCTGTGCCTGTTGCTTGGTGGTTTGTGCTGTGGAGCGTCGGATGGAGCGCTCGTGAGTGGCACCGGTGGATGACGTCATCAACGGAGGACTGTGTACAGAGAGCAGAGGGATACAAGCGTGCTGCAGCTAATAGCGTGAAGATGGTTGAATAGACGGTGCAAACATCCTGCTGGTGAGCGAGGTATCCTGAGCACTGCCGGTTCTGTGGTTTGATTTACCTGGGAAGTTTCTTGTTTAGAAGGGAAGCCATCAGATCTATTTATGGAAGACCCCACATCTGAACAATCTGAGAAAAACACATCTGGATGGAGCGACCACTCCCCTGGATGTAAAGTCTGACGACTAAAATAATCCACTTCCCAATTGTCTACACTTGGGATATGAACTGCAGAAATTAGACAGAAGCTGGATTACACCCAAACAAGTATCCAAGATACTTCTTTCCTAGCTTGGAGGACTGTGAGTCCCACCCTGATGATTGACAAATGCCACAGTTGTGATATTGTCTGTCTGAAAACAAATGAACGGTTCTCTCTTCAACAGATGCCAAACCTGAACAGCCTTGAAAATAGCACAGAGTTCTAAAATATTGATTTATAACATCGCCTCTTGAGATTTCCAAACCCCTTGTGCTGTCAGAGATCCCCAGACAGCTCCGCAACCTGAAAGACTTGCATCTGTTGTGATCACAATCCAGGTTGGATGAACAAAAAATGCCCCTTGAACTATACGATGGTGATCTAACCACCAAGTCAGAGAGAGTCGAACACTGGGATTTAAGGATATTAATTGTGATATCTTTGTATAATCCCTGCACCATTGATTCAACTTACAATGCTGGAGAGGTCTCATATGAAAACGAGCAAAGGGGATCGCGTCCGATGCTGCAGTTATGAGACCTAAAACTTCCATGCACATAGCTACTGAAGGGAATGATTGAGACTGAAGGTTCCGACAAGCTGAAACTAATTTTAACCATCTCAAGGACACTGAATTTATCTGGAAACCTAAAAAGGTGACCCTTGTCCTGAGGAATCAAGGAACTTTTTGGTAAATTGATCCTCCAACCATGTCTTTGAAGAAACAACACTAGTTGATTCATGTGAGATTCTGCAGAATGTAAAGACTGAGCTAGTACCAAGATATCATCCAAATAAGGAAACAACGCAATATTACAGAGACTAGGACATGAGAACCTTTGAAAAGATTCTTGGAGCTGTCGCTAGGCCAAATGGAAGAGTGACAAATTGGTAATGCTTGTCTAGAAAAGAGAATCTCAGAAACTGATAGTGGTCTGGATGAATCGGAATATGAAGATATGCATCCTGTAAGTCTATCATGGACATATAATGCCTTTGCTAAACAAAAGGCAGAATAGTCCATATAGTCACCATTTTGAAAGTTGGCAATCTTACAAAACAATTCAACATTTTCAGATCCAGAACTGGCCTGAATGAATTTTCTTTCTTTGGGAAAATGAATAGATTTGAATAAAACCCCAGACCCTGTTCCTGAAACAGAACTGGCATGATTACCCCTGAAAACTCCAGGTCTGAAACACACTTCAGAAAAGCCTGAGCCTTTACTGGATTTGCTGGAATGAGAGAGAGAGAAAAAACATAATTTATGTAAGAACTTACCTGATAAATTAATTTCTTTCATATTAGCAAGAGTCCATGAGCTAGTGACGTATGGGATATACATTCCTACCAGGAGGGGCAAAGTTTCCCAAACCTCAAAATGCCTATAAATACACCCCTCACCACACCCACAATTCAGTTTAACGAATAGCCAAGAAGTGGGGTGATAAGAAAGGAGCAAAAGCGTCAAAAATAAGGAATTGGAATAATTGTGCTTTATACAAAAAAATCATAACCACCACAAAAAAGGGTGGGCCTCATGGACTCTTGCTAATATGAAAGAAATTAATTTATCAGGTAAGTTCTTACATAAATTATGTTTTCTTTCATGTAATTAGCAAGAGTCCATGAGCTAGTGACGTATGGGATAGCAGATACCCAAGATGTGGAACTTCCACGCAAGAGTCACTAGAGAGGGAGGGATAAAATAAAGACAGCCAATTCCGCTGAAAAAATAATCCACAACCCAAATCAAAAGCTTTAATCTTATAATGAAAAAAACTGAAATTATAAGCAGAAGAATCAAACTGAAACAGCTGCCTGAAGTACTTTTCTACCAAAAACTGCTTCAGAAGAAGAGAAAACATCAAAATGGTAGAATTTAGTAAAAGTAGGCAAAGAAGACCAAGTTGCTGCTTTGCAAATCTGATCAACAGAAGCTTCATTCCTAAAAGCCCAGGAAGTAGAAACTGACCTAGTAGAATGAGCCGTAATCCTTTGAGGCAGGGACTTACCCGACTCCACATAAGCATGATGAATCAAAGACTTTAACCAAGACGCCAAAGAAATGGCAGAAGCTTTCTGACCTTTCCTAGAACCAGAAAAGATAACAAATAGACTAGAAGTCTTTCTTAAATCTTTAGTAGCTTCAACATAATATTTCAAAGCTCTTACTACATCCAAAGAATGTAAAGATCTCTCCAGAGAATTCTTAGGATTAGGACACAATAAAGGGACAACAATTTCTCTACTAATGTTGTTAGAATTCACAACCTTAGGTAAAAATTGAAATGAAGTCCGCAACACCGCCTTATCCTGATGAAAAATCAGAAAAGTAGATTCACAAGAAAGAGCAGATAACTCAGAAACTCTTCTAGCAGAAGAGATGGCCAAAAGGAACACAACTTTCCAATAAAGTAATTTAATATCCAGAGAATGCATAGGTTCAAACGGAGGAGCCTGTAAAACCCTCAGAACCAAATTAAGACTTCAAGGATGAGAGATTGACTTAATGACAGGTTTGATACGAATCAAAGCCTGTACAAAACAATGAATATCAGGAAGATTAGCAATCTTTCTGTGAAAAAGAACAGAAAGAGCAGAGATTTGTCCTTTCAAAGAACTTGCAGACAAACCTTTATCCAAACCATCCTGAAGAAACTGTAAAATTCTAGGAATTCTAGGAATTCTAAAAGAATGCCAGGAGAATTTATAAGAAGAACACCAAGAAATGTAAGTCTTCCATACACGATAATAAATCTTCCTAGACACAGATTTATGAGCCTGTAACATAGTATTAATTACTGAGTCAGAGAAACCTCTATGACTAAGAATCAAACGTTCAATTTCCATACCTTCAAATTTAATGATTTGAGATCCTGATGGAAAAATGGGCCTTGAGATAGAAGGTCTGGTCTTAACGGAAGTGTCCAAGGTTTGCAACTGGCCATCCGAATGAGATCCGCATACCAAAACCTGTGAGGCCATGCTGGAGCCACCAGCAGTACAAACCCCTTTGCTCGTTTTCACATGAGACCTCTTCAGCTTTGTATGCTGAACCAGTGGTGCAGGTATTATACAAATATATCACAAATAATATCCTTAAATCCCAATGTTCGATCTTCTCTGACTTGGTGGTTGAATCACCATCGTCTAATTCAAGGGGCCTCTTTTGTTCGTCCAACCTGGACTGTAATCTCAACAGATGCGAGTCTTTCAGGTTGGGGAGCTGTATGGGGATCTCTGACAGCGCAGGGGGTTTGGGAATCTCAGGAGGCGAGATTGCCAATCAACATTTTGGAACTCCGTGTGATTTTCAGAGCTCTTCAGTTCTGGCCTCTTCTGAAGAGAGAATCGTTTATTTGTTTTCAGACAGACAATGTCACAACCGTGGCGTATTTCATGACTGCTGCATCGGACGTGATCCCCTTTGCTTGTTTTCACATGAGACTTCTTCAGCTTCAACTTCAGATGTCTCTTTTCTGTTAGAGACAAATAAAAAAGAAATAATACAGCGCTAAAATCTAAAGGCCACTCTCCTGCCACCTCCCCTAGATAGCAAAAAATGAAACTTAACAAAAACTACAAATGAGAGGGCGCTAAAAGCTAAGAGAAACCAACACACTTAATCAGAGTTAGTTAAGCATTAATAATAGAAAATACAATACAACAGGTAATATGTAAAGTTTACTACCAAAGAATAAATTCTACAATACAAGGGACGTCTCCCTGTAATGGTATATAATACAAGAAAGAAGCATTAAAACAAGTACTGTATGGAATACCACCCTAAAAATGTCAAAAAATTATAAAAATATATAAAAAATATAAAAAATAAAAAGATATCAAAAAACAAAAATAAATAAAATAATATTGCTGGCTAAAAGAATTGCCAACCTAGGGAAGCGTCAAATGTTCCTCTTTGGTTGCTGTGGGATCCGGTTTGTATCGATATTGAAATCAAATGTTGCTAGTTTAGAAGTATCAAAGTGATAGTTACTCCATATATTTGTATCAACTCTTCAGGTGTTAGTAACACATATTGAAGTTGTTAAATCCCATAATCTTATATGTGTGCTAAAAACCGCTTCAATATATATAGAATGGGCAGCAGGTAAAACTCTGTGTTTCGGAAGATATATTTATATCACTTCAGATAGATAAGTATTGACTCCGTGAGTCATGCATGTCAGTCAGTGGTTATTTGTATTGTGCACACTTCTCACCTTAACAGCCGGCTATATATCAATTACTCGGCAAAACAACTTATACTTTTTACCTGTCTGGTCTGACACTTGTGGCGCTAAAGCCTCCAACCAGAAAGTGGAAGTTGCAGCAACATCAGCCAAAGAAATAGCAGGTCTAAGAAGATTACCTGAACATAAATAAGCTCTCCTTAGAAAGGATTCAAGCTTCCTATCTAAAGGATCCTTAAAGGAAGTACTATCTGCCATAGGAATAGTAGTACGTTTAGCAAGAGTAGAGATAGCCCCATCAACTTTAGGGATTTTGTCCCAAAACTCAAATCTATCAGATGGCACAGGGTACAATTTCTTAAACCTTAGAGAAGGAGTAAATGAAGTACCCAGACTATTCCATTCCCTAGAAATTACTTCTGAAATAGCATCAGGAACTGGAAAAACTTCTGGAATAACTACATGAAATTTGAAAACCGAATTTAAACGCTTAGTAGATTTAGTATCAAGAGGACTAGACTCCTCCATATCTAATGCAATTAACACTTCTTTTAGTAAAGAACGAATAAACTCCATCTTAAATAAATATGAAGATTTATCAGTGTCAATATCTGAGGCAGAATCTTCTGAACCAGATAGATCCTCATCAGAAACAGATAAATCAGAATGATGGCGGTCACTTAAAAATTCATCTGAAATATGAGAAGTTTTAAAAGACCTTTTACGTTTACTGGAAGAAGGAATAACAGACAGAGCCTTCCTAATAGATTTATAAACAAATTTTTTTACATTAATAGGGACATCCTGAACATTAGATGTTGAAGGAACAACAACAGGTAATGGATTATTACTAATGGAAATACAATCTGCATTAGAAAGTTTATCATGACAGTTATCGCAAACTACAGTTATCGCAAACTACAGTTACCAAAAGTTTACAACAGATGCACTTAACTTTGGTAGAACCAGCATCAGGCAGCGTCTTTCTAGAAGTAGATTCTGATCCAGGTCAGGTAGAGACATCTTGCAATATGTAATAGAAAAAACAACATATAAAGCAAAATTATCAAAATTCCTTAAATGACAGTTTCAGGAATGGGAAAAAATGCCAAATGAACAAGCCTCTAACAACCAGAAGCAATGAAAAATGAGACTGAAATAATGGGGAAAAAAAGTGGAGACAAGAATGACGCCCACATTTTTTGGCGCCAAAAATGACGCCCACATTATTGGCGCCAAGTACAACGCCCATATTTTTTGCCGCCAAGTATGACGCCACATCCTGTGACGCCGAAAAAAATGATGCCCACATTTTGGCGCAAAAAAAAGTCTGAACACATATACGTCAAAAAATGACGCAACCGCGAAAAAACTTCCGGCGTCAATTAGGGAATGACAAAAGGTAAGAAAAAAATAATTATTCATATGCATTATCCCAAATAATGAAACTGACTGTCTGAAAGAAGGAATACTGATTATCCTGAATCATGGCAAATATAAGTTTAAAGACATATATTTAGAACTTTACATATAAAGTGCCCAACCATAGCTTTGAGTGTCATAAATAGAAATAATATTTACTTACCCCAAGACACTCTTCTACATATACAGGGAGTGCAGAATTATTAGGCAAATGAGTATTTTGACCACATCATCCTCTTTATGCATGTTGTCTTACTCCAAGCTGTATAGGCTCGAAAGCCTACTACCAATTAAGCATATTAGGTGATGTGCATCTCTGTAATGAGAAGGGGTGTGGTCTAATGACATCAACACCCTATATCAGGTGTGCATAATTATTAGGCAACTTCCTTTCCTTTGGCAAAATGGGTCAAAAGAAGGACTTGACAGATTCAGAAAAGTCAAAAATAGTGAGATATCTTGCAGAGGGATGCAGCACTCTTAAAATTGCAAAGCTTCTGAAGCGTGATCATCGAACAATCAAGCGTTTCATTCAAAATAGTCAACAGGGTCGCAAGAAGCGTGTGGAAAAACCAAGGTGCAAAATAACTGCCCATGAACTGAGAAAAGTCAAGCGTGCAGCTGCCAAGATGCCACTTGCCACCAGTTTGGCCATATTTCAGAGCTGCAACATCACTGGAGTGCCCAAAAGCACAAGGTGTGCAATACTCAGAGACATGGCCAAGGTAAGAAAGGCTGAAAGACGACCACCACTGAACAAGACACACAAGCTGAAACGTCAAGACTGGGCCAAGAAATATCTCAAGACTGATTTTTCTAAGGTTTTATGGACTGATGAAATGAGAGTGAGTCTTGATGGGCCAGATGGATGGGCCCGTGGCTGGATTGGTAAAGGGCAGAGAGCTCCAGTCCGACTCAGACGCCAGCAAGGTGGAGGTGGAGTACTGGTTTGGGCTGGTATCATCAAAGATGAGCTTGTGGGGCCTTTTCGGGTTGAGGATGGAGTCAAGCTCAACTCCCAGTCCTACTGCCAGTTTCTGGAAGACACCTTCTTCAAGCAGTGGTACAGGAAGAAGTCTGCATCCTTCAAGAAAAACATGATTTTCATGCAGGACAATGCTCCATCACACGCGTCCAAGTACTCCACAGCGTGGCTGGCAAGAAAGGGTATAAAAGAAGAAAATCTAATGACATGGCCTCCTTGTTCACCTGATCTGAACCCCATTGAGGACCTGTGGTCCATCATCAAATGTGAGATTTACAAGGAGGGAAAACAGTACACCTCTCTGAACAGTGTCTGGGAGGCTGTGGTTGCTGCTGCACACAATGTTGATGGTGAACAGATCAAAACACTGACAGAATCCATGGATGGCAGGCTTTTGAGTGTCCTTGCAAAGAAAGGTGGCTATATTGGTCACTGATTTGTTTTTGTTTTGTTTTTGAATGTCAGAAATGTATATTTGTGAAAGTTGAGATGTTATAATGGTTTCACTGGTAAAAATAAATAATTGAAATGGGTATATATTTGTTTTTTGTTAAGTTGCCTAATAATTATGCACAGTAATAGTCACCTGCACACACAGATATCCCCCTAAAATAGCTATAACTAAAAACAAACTAAAAACTACTTCCAAAACTATTCAGCTTTGATATTAATGAGTTTTTTGGGTTCATTGAGAACATGGTTGTTGTTCAATAATAAAATTAATCCTCAAAAATACAACTTGCCTAATAATTCTGCACTCCCTGTAGTAGATAGCCAAACCAGTACTGAAACGAGAATCAATAGAGGTAATGGTATATAAGAGTATATCGTCGATCTGAAAAGGGAGGTAGGAGAAGAAATCTCTACAACTGATAACAGAGAACCTATGAAATAGATCCCCTAGAGGAAGACCATTGTATTCAAATAGGCAATACTCTCTTCACATCCCTCTGACATTCACTGCACTCTGAGAGGAAAACCGGGCTCCAGCCTGCTGCGAAGCGCATATCAACATAGCACAAACTTACTTCAACACCTCCATGGGAGGCAAAGTTTGTAAAACTGAATTGTGGGTGTGGTGAGGGGTGTATTTATAGGCATTTTGAGGTTTGGGAAACTTTGCCCCTCCTGGTAGAAATGTATATCCCATATGTCACTAGCTCATGGACTCTTGCTAATTACATGAAAGAAAAATCTACTCACAGGAGGTCTTACTCTGAATCCTATTCGGTACCCTTTTGGACATAATCTGAGCTGAGCGGGAATGAGGGCTGCACCTTCATGCAGACTTGGGGGCTGGATTTGGTTTCTTAAATGGTTTGGATTTACTCCAACTTGAAGAAGGTTTCCAATTGGAACCAGATTCTTTAGGGGAAGGATTAGGTTTCTGTTCCTTATTTTGTTGAAAGGAACGAAAACGGTTAGAAGCTTTAGATTTACCCTTAGGACTTTTATCCTGAGGCAAAAAAAACTCCCTTTCCCCAGTGACAGTTGAAATAATTGAATCCAACTGAGAACCAAATAAATTATTACCTTGGAAAGAAAGAGATAGTAATCTAGACTTAGATACCATGTCAGCATTCCAATATTTGAGCCACAAAGCTCTTCTAGCTAAAATAGCTAAAGACATAGATTTAACATCAATTTTGAGGATATAAAAAATGGCATCACAGATAAAATAATTAGCATGTTGAAGCAACCGAACAATGCTAGACAAATCAGGATCCATTTCCTGTTGCGCTAAACTTTGCAACCAAAAAGTTGATGCAGCTGCAACATCAGCCATAGAAAATGGCAGGCCTGAGAAGATAGCCAGCATAAGCTTTTATTAGATAAGATTCAAGTTTCCTATCTAAAGGGTCCTTAAAAGAAGTACTATCTTCCTTAGGAATAGTAGTGCGTTTGGCAAGAGTAGAAATAGCCCCATCAACTTTGGGGATCTTTTCCCAAAACTCCAAACTAACTGTTTGCAAAGGATACAATTTTTTAAACCTTGAAGAAGGGATAAAAGAAGTACCAGGCCTATTCCATTCCTTAAAGGACCAGTCAACACAGTAGATTTGCATAATCAACAAATGCAAGATGACAAGACAATGAAATAGCACTTAGTCGGAACTTCAAATGAGTAGTAGATTTTTTTTCTGACAATTTTAAAAGTTATGTCTTTTTCCACTCCCCCTGTACCATGTGACAGCCATCAGCCAATCTCAAATGCATACACGTACCATGTGACAGCCATCAGCCATTCACAAATGCATACACACTTACTCTTGCACATGCTCAGTAGGAGCTGATGACTCAAAAAGTTTAAATATAAAAGACTGTGCACATTTTGTTAATGGAAGTAAATTGGAAAGTTGTTTAAAAGGGCATGCTCTGTCTGAATAATGAAAGTTTAATTTGATTGATTGTCCCTTTAAAAATCATATCAGAAATAGCATCAGGAACTGGAAAAACCTCTAGAATAACCACAGGAGGTTTATAAACAGAATTTAAACGTTTACTAGTTTTAGAATCAAGAGGACTAGTTTCCTCAATATCCAATGTAATCAACACCTCTTAACAAGGAACGAATATACTCCATTTTAAATAAATAAGTAGATTTGTTAGTGTCAATATCTGAGGAAGGATCTTCTGAAACAGATAGATCCTCATCAAAGGAGGATAATTTAGTATGTTGTCGGTCATTTGAAATTTCATCAACTTTATGAGAAGTTTTAAAAGACCTTTTACGTTTATTAGAAGGCGGGATAACAGACAAAGCCTTCTGAATCGCATCAGCAATAAAATCTTTTATATTCACAGGGATATCATGTACATTAGATGTTAAAGGAACAACAGGCATTGTACTATTACTGATGGATACATTCTCTGCATGTAAAAGCTTATCATGACAACTATTACACACCACAGCTGGAGATATAATCTCCACAAATTTACAACAGATACACTTAGCTTTGGTAGAGCTGTTATCATGCAGCAGGGTTGCAACAGTGATTTCTGACACAGGATCAGATTTAGACATCTTGCAAATGTAAGAGAAAAAACAACATATAAAGCAAAATGATCAATTTCCTTATATAGCAGTTTCAGGAATGTCAACATATCTTGAACAGACTACGCCTATAGTTGTGGTTTTGGGAACATATGTAACATATTTGTATTACACTACTCAATGTACACATCTTGTGTATCTATTTAATGGTAACATAGATTATGCGATACAATTGTGTGATGTCATAGAGGAGGTGTGGTAAACACTGAGAAACTCATTGATTGGTCGAGATAGATTTAAAAGGTCAGCGGTAGTTTTTAACAAATACAGTCTGAGGAAACGGTGTTGCATGCCGAGAAACACGTAACTGTCGCAGATGTTTTAAAGTATTTTAATTAAAGCATTTTTTATACATTACCGTTGTCCTGTTGACTTACTGGAGTCAAGTTATCTTGCCCCAAACATTGATACTTGCTTGTTGAACCTCTATTAGACGGTAAAGTGAGTGAATCACTACGGAGAGAACACGTCACTACAGCCTGCTGTGTAACCATTGTCATAGATTCAGCCGAGCGGCTCAGAAGTCTCAGTCCATTCCATTTGCACTATAGTGTGCTTCACCAAATATGAGTACATCGACATAGATCTTTACTGCAGATTTGAGGTTGTGTTGTTGTTGCTGCACATAGAGGCGCCTCTCTATTTTGTTCCCACTTTCAGGGCAATTTCCAGGATTTCTGACAAGCTTTTCCAGAGAGCAGCCATTAAGTTTCTTCTGTACTATTATTCTTGATCTTCTTGGAATATCTGAAGAGACTGTACACCATCTATATCGTTTGGGATTGGTAATTACTGTATATACTATGAACTCCTATATTATATTGTTTGGGTTTGGTATTTACCGTATATACTACGAACTTTATATATTTACTATTCATACTGCATTATATTTGTATATGCCTATATCTAGCTGTTTACTATTTTTGCTAGGTCTAATTATTTTGTATACTATTTGATATATTATTATAACATAGAAATACTGTTCACTAGAGGAGCGCCCCCTTAGTTAGTATTGGAGTTATCAGCTCATTACTCTTTATGCTACTATTATTAAAAAATACAAACAGCATAGCCCTCTGACATAGAAAAAGGCAAGAGGCATATATGAGGTATGGGGTTTTAAATAATTAAATTATTTGGCGCCAAGTATGACGCACAACGCAAAATGAAAGATTTTCTGGCGCTAACAACATCCGTAAATGACGCAATTCACGTCATGACAGATGCAACCTTGTGCAAGGGAATATGGTGTCAACTAAGACGCCAGAAATGACGAAATTGCGACACCGATCGTACCTACGCGCCAAAAAAAATTCTCGCGTCAAGAATGATGCAATAAACATCAGCATTTTGCGACCTCGCAAGCCTAATTTTGCCCGCGAAAATTTAATGAAAAAGCAGTCAATTTAAAAAAAGACTATACCCCAGGTAAGAAATATATTTTCCTAAATATGTTTTTTCCCAAATATGAAACTGATAGTCTGCAAAAGGAAATAAACATAAATCTAACTCATGGCAAATATAAGTACAATACATATATTTAGAACTTTATATTAATACATAAAGTGCCAAACCATAGCTGAGAGTGTCTTAAGTAATGAAAACATACTTACCGAAAGACACCCATTCACATATAGCAGATAATCAAACCAGTACTGAAACGGTTATCAGTAGAGGTAATGGAATTAGTATGGAGAGTATATCATCAATCTGAAAATGGAGGTAGGAGATGAATCTCTACGACCAATAACAGAGAACCTATGAAAAAGATTTCCCGCGAGGAAAACCATAGAATTCAATAGGTGATACTCCCTTCACATCCCTCTGACATTCACTGTACTCTGAGAGGAAATCGGGCTTTAAAATGCTGAGAAGCGCATATGAACGTAGAAAATCAAGCACAAACTTACTTCACCACCTCCATAGGAGGCAACATTTGTAAAACTGAAATGTGGGTGTGTGAGGGGTGTATTTATAGGCATTTTGAGGTTTGGGAAACTTCGCCCCTCCTGGTAGGATTGTATATCCCTTACGTCACTAGCCATTGGACTCTTGCCAATTACATGAAAGAAATGTGTCTTATATACTAATATTAAGAGGACTTTATACAATTTTTTATACTTGCATAACATATGTCATCAATAAAGTACTGATTTGCAAATGTACATTCAAAATAAAGGTTTTAAAAGCATTTGCAAAACATAAATTATCCAACGCCAAAATATCATTCATATGTGTATCTTCCTTGATTGTGCATAGTTAGAGCTAGCTGTAAATAGCTTTGTGTATTGCGTTAAGCAAACACTGTGTAGTATGTGTCTGGGTGAGCAAATTGCAGCAGTAAACGTTCTAATATACTACCATTATAAATTGCTTATTCTCTTGGTATCCTTTGCTGAAGAGTATACATAGTGCACTGTGATAGAAGGAAGGTCGGCACCCTCAGCGTTATTAAAACATACACTTTATTAGTAAACTTAAAATCAAAAGTACATTATAGAAAGCCTGGAACGCAATCTTATGCGTTTCGGCTTGTGGCCTTAAAGGGATATGAAACCCAAAAATTATCTTTCATGATTCAGGTTGCGCATTCCAATGTACTTCTATTATCTAATTTGCTTTGTTCTCTTGGTATCCATTGTTGAAAAGCATACTTAAGTAGGCTCAGTAGCTGGGAGCAAGCTGATGATTGTTGGCTGCACATATATTCCTTTTGTCATAGGCTTTATGATTACGCTTGGGTAGCTCCCAGTAGTGCATTGCTTCTCCTTAAAGGATACCAAGAGAATGAAACTTAAGTGATAATAGAAGTAAATTGGAAAGTTGCTTAAAAATCTATGCTCTATCTGAATCATGTCCCCTTAATCATAGATGCTTATTTAAAAGCAATGCCTCGCTACCATGTGCAATGATACATCAGGCGCTGTTCCAAACTTACAATTATTTTAAGAAGAAGTCTTAGACACCAGTTTTAATGTAATAGTGATAAAGGCAGTGCACTACTGGGAGCTAGCTGCTGATTGGTGTCTACTCCTATATGAAGCTTGTCAGTGGCTCACTAGATGCATTCAGTTAGCTCTCAGTTCTGCATTGCTGGTCCTAACCTACTCTTCAACAAAGGATAACAAGTGAACAAAGCATATTTGGTGAAAGAAGTAAATTAGAAAGTTGTTTTAAATTGCATGCTTTATCTGAATTATAAAACTTTTTCAAATATACTATCACTTTAAAGGGACAGTAAAGTCAAAATTATTGTTTAACCTCTTAATGACCACAGCACTTTTCCATTTTCTGTCCGTTTGGGACCAAGGCTATTTTTACATTTTTGCGGCGTTTGTGTTTAGCTGTAATTTTCCACTTACTCATTTACTCTACCCACACATATTATATACCGTTTTTCTTGCCATTAAATAGACTTTCTAAAGATACCATTATTTTCATCATATCTTATAATTTACTATAATTTTTTTTTATAAAATATGAGGAAAAAATGGAAAAAAACACACCTTTTCTAACTTTGACCCCCAAAATCTGTTACACATCTACAACCACCAAAAAACACCCATGCTAAATAGTTTCTAAATTTTGTCCTGAGTTTAGAAATACCCAAGGTTTACATGTTCTTTGCTTTTTTTGCAAGTTATAGGGCCATAAATACAAGTAGAACTTTGCTATTTCCAAACCACTTTTTTTTCAAAATTAGCGCTAGTTACATTGGGACACTGATATCTTTCAGGAATCTCTGAATATCCATTGACATGTATATATTTTTTTTTAGAAGACATCCCAAAGTATTGATCTAGGCCCATTTTGGTGTATTTCATGCCACCATTTCACCGCCAAATGCGATCAAATAAAAAAAAATTGTTCACTTTCTCACAAATTTTTTCACAAACTTTAGGTTTCTCACTGAAATTATTTACAAACAACTTATGCAATTATGAAATCAATGGTTGTAAATGCTTCTCTTGGATCCCCTTTGTTCATAAATAGCAGAGATATGTGGCTTTGGCAGTGCTTTTTGGTAATTAGAAGGCTGCTAAATGCCACTGCGCACCACACGTGTATTATGCCCAGCAGTGAAGGGGTTAATTAGGGAGCATGTAGGGAGCTTTTAGGGTTAATTTTAGCTTTAGTGTAGTGTAGTAGAGAACCCCAAGTATTGATCTAGGCCCATTTTGGTATATTTAATGCCACCATTTCACCGCCAAATGCAATCAAATTAAAAAAAAAAAAAAAAATTCACAATTTTAGGTTTCTCACTGAAATTATTTACAAACAACTTATGCAATTATGGCACAAATGGTTGAAAATGCTTCTCTGGGATCCCCTTTGTTCAGAAATAGCAGACATATATAGCTTTGGCGCTGCTTTTTGGTAATGAGAAGGCCGCTAAATGCTGCTGCGCATCACACACACACCTCCCAACATTTCAAAATTCAAAAGAGGGACACCCCCTCGTGGTCAGAGTGTATACAGAGTGGCCCTCTCTGCATCGGATGGCTACTAAGGGTTATTGCAGGATACCTCGATATGGAGGCATCACTGCAATAACCGGAAAGCAGCTGGAAGCGAGCAGGATCACTTCCAGCTGCTTTCCAGACCGAGGACATGCAGGGTACGTCCTAGGTCGTTAAGGGTATTTTTTTAGAGGACGTACCCTGCACATCTTCGGTCGTTAAGGGGTTAAAAAGATCAATAATCCCTTTATTACTCATTCCCCAGTTTTGCATAACCACCAATTTTATATAAATACACATTTACCTCTGTGATTACCTTGTATCTAAGCCTCTGCAGACTGACCCCCCCCCCTTATCTTAGTTCATTTGATAGAATTGCATTTTAGCCAATCAGTGCAGACTCATAAATAACTCCACAGGAGCGAGCACAATGTTATCTAGATAAGAGGCAGCCTTCAATGTCTTAGAAATTAGCATATGAATCTACCTAGGTTTAGCTTATAACAAAGAATACAAAGAGAACAAAGCAAATTTGATGATAAAAGTAAATTGGAAAGTTGTTTATTATTATTATTATCAGGTATTTGTAGAGCGCCAACAGATTCTGCAGCGTTGCACGGTTGTTGTGTTATGGCACACATGAACTAGCGCTGTCTAGCTATAAAAACTGTCAAAATGCACTGAGATAAGAGGAGGCCTTCAAGGGCTTAAAAAATAGCATATGAGCCTACCTAGGTTTAGCCTTCAACAAAGAATACCAAGAGAAAAAAGCAAATTTGATGATAAAAGTAAGTTGGAAATATGTTTCAAATTGCATGCCCTATCATGAAAATGTTATTTTGACTAGACTGTCCCTTTAAGTTTAGAGCTGCAACCTTCCTAGGGATAAAGTTGGAGAAATACACATTTCATAAGTATTTTACAGCAAAAAGAAAACAGAATAAATAATGAATAAATATTGCAACGTTATCACATTTTAAAGGGAATTGATTTATATTACTGCTTTTTAACTCTCCACAGCAAAATGAAACAAACTACTTAAAAGATCTGGAACCATCTAAAGACACAGTCTGCTCATGTCAAATATGAAATGTAATAATGCTGATTCAATAAATAGAGGGTATACAGATTTGTCTTTTTTCATTGAAGAGGTGAACAGACTTCGACTATTGCATGAAATTGTGAATTGACGAAGCAAGCTTGCAACGCAGGCTCATCCTGAAGAGAAGTTCATTTGTTGAACCAAAATTGTCTTTCCTGGAGTGCTTGTCACAGCATAATTATAGGACTGCAAATTCCAAGAACCCAGTATCTGGTAATTATGCGCAAATCTTAATGAGTAGGATATTGCTAATTAGCAACAACAATGTATTCACTGGTGTTACAGCTGTGAAAGAGAGTGAGAAAAAACGGTTATATGAGATGCAAGTATTTCTTGCAAAGCTACTTAAAGGGACATCAAAACCATTAAAGCATTTTCTTATTTGACTGATTGCAGAAGGACATTTTTCTTTTTTTCTATTTAACAAATTCTAAAAGTAGTATTCTCTAAATGCTCCTGGTGCCCTCCTCTCACAATAGATATGGGAGGAGTAACCAATCAGCAGTTGACCAGTGACCACAAGCAGTTGCTGATTTTCTGTGTCCATTTGTTGAAGCAGAAAATAAAAACAGGGCATACTGTTTTATGCAACTATGTTTTTAAAATTATCTAGAAGATATAAAAAGAACAGGTCAGTAGTGATTACTCAAATAAAAAAAAAAAAACATTTTGGATATTAGAACTGACAACATATGAAACACATACATAAGGGAAATGCTATAATTACAAATAAATGAAATGAGAAACTATCTTATTCAAATATACCAATCAGAACTGATTAGTAATTATAACGTTTAAAAGGACAGCAAAATCAAAATTAAACTTTCATGATTTAGATAGAGCATGCAATTTTAAACTGATGAGTTAAAACTAGGAAGGCTGAAAAGGGCTCAGGAGTGTGCACGTGTCTTTAGTACTGTATAACAAAGCTACAAATACTGTTGCAAAACACTGCTGCCATAGAGTACTAAAGACATGTGCACACTCCTGAGCTTTTTTCAGCCTTCCTAGTTTTAACTCATCAGTTTAAAATTGCATGCTCTATCTAAATCATGAAAGTTTAATTTTGATTTTGCTGAATAAGATAGTTTCTCATTTCATTTATTTGTAATCATAGCATTTCCCTTATGTATGTGTTTCATATGTTGTCAGTTCTAATATCCAAAATGTTTTGTTTTTTTTTAGTTTTGCTCTTCAATAAAAGATACCAAGAAAATGAAGCCAATTTGATAAGCGAAGTCAATTGGAATGTTGTTTAATATTGCATGCTTTATCTTAATCAGGAAAGATTAATTTTGACTTTACTGTCTCTTTATTCAGATTATATTTCGGCAAGAAGTTATATATGTAGTTAATTATAGAGCATAAGGCTGCTCAAACCAACCACCCCTTTCTCATTTAATCACTTGCACACATAAGACCATTGATGGGATGCTACCTTATTGTAAGGCTTGCACTAAGGCTAAATCCCAACAGTAACAGAAGTACACAGAAAATGGTACTGGCTGCTTGGTTGTGACTCAAACACACAAATTGACTCTTGGTAATTAAAGAAACAGTAATGTCAAAAATTAAAAACTTTCACAATTCGTACAGTTTTAAAAAAAAACTTCTATTATATAAGTTTTTCGTTCTCAAGAACAGCAATGCACTTCTGGAAGCTAGCTGCTGATATATATATATTCCTAGTGTCATTGGCTTACCCAATCTGTTCAGCTAGCTCCCAGTAGTGTGTTGCTGCTCCTTCAACAAAGGATACCAAGAGAATGACTAAAAAAATTACAATAGAAGTAAATTGAAAAGTTGTAAAGTTAAAATTGTATGCTCTATCTGAATCATGAAAGGAAAAAACATAATTTATGTAAGAACTTACCTGATAAATTAATTTCTTTCATATTGGCAAGAGTCCATGAGCTAGTGACGTATGGGATATACAATCCTACTAGGAGGGGCAAAGTTTCCCAAACCTCAAAATGCCTATAAATACACCCCTCACCACACCCACAATTCAGTTTAACGAATAGCCAAGAAGTGGGGTGATAAGGAAAGGAGTAAAAAGCATCAACAAAGAAATTTGGAATAATTGTGCTTTATACAAAAAATCATAACCACCATAAAAAGGGTGGGCCTCATGGACTCTTGCCAATATGAAAGAAATGAATTTATCAGGTACGTTCTTACATAAATTATGTTTTCTTTCATGTAATTGGCAAGAGTCCATGAGCTAGTGACGTATGGGATATCAAATACCCAAGATGTGGAACTCCACGCAAGAGTCACTAGAGAGGGAGGGATACAAATAAACAACAGCCATATGCTGAAAAATTAATCCACAACCCAAAATATAAGTTATTCTCATGAAGAAAAGAAAAACTTAAAGCAACAGCTGCCTGAAGAACTTTTCTACCAAAAACTGCTCAAGAAGAAGCAAATACATCAAAACGGTAGAATTTAGTAAATGTATGCAAAGAGGACCAAGTCGCTGCTTTGCAAATCTGATCAACTGAAGCTTCATTCTTAAAAGCCCACAAAGTGGAGACTGATCTAGTAGAATGAGCTGTAATTCTCTGAGGCGGGGCTTGACCCGACTCCAAATAAGCTTGAAGAATCAAAAGCTTTAACCAAGAGGCCAAGGAAATAGCAGAGGCCTTCTGACCTTTCCTAGGACCAGAAAATATAACAAATAGACTAGAAGTCTTCCTGAAATCTTTAGTAGCTTCAACATAACATTTCAAAGCTCTTATCACATCCACAGAATGTAAGGATCTTTCCAAAGGATTCTTAGGATAAGGACACAAGGAAGGGACAACAATTTCTCTACTAATGTTGTTAGAATTCACAACCTTAGGTAAATTTGAAATGAAGTCCGCAAACCGCCTTATCCTGATGAAAAATCAGAAAAGGAGATTCACAAGAAAGAGCAGATAGCTCAGACACTCTTCTAGCAGAAGAGATGGCCAAAAGGAACAACACTTTCCAAGAAAGTAGTTTAATGTCCAAAGAATGCATAGGCTCAAACGGAGGAGCCTGTAACGCCTTCAAAACCAAATTAAGATTCCAAGGAGGAGAAATTGATTTAATGACGGGCTTAATACGAACTAAAGCCTGTACAAAACAATGAATATCAGGAAGTTTAGCAATCTTTCTGTGAAATAAAACTGAAAGAGCAGAGATTTGTCCCTTCAAGGAACTTGCAGACAAACCCCTATCCAAACCATCCTGGAGAAACTGTAAAATTCTGGGAATTCTAAAAGAATGCCAAGAGAATTTATGTGAACACCATGAAATGTAAATCTTCCAAACTCGATAATAAATCTTCCTAGAGACAGATTTACGAGCTTGTAACATAGTATTAATTACTGAGCCAGAGAAACCTCTATGACTTAATACTAAGCGTTCAATCTCCATACCTTCAAATTTAATGTTTTGAGATCATGATGGAAAAACGGACCTTGAGACAGTAGGTCCGACCTTAACGTAAGTGGCCAAGGTTGGCAACTGGACATCCGAACAAGATCCGCATACCAAAACCTGTGGGGCCAAGCTGGAGCCACCAGCAACACAAACAATTGTTCCATGATGAACTTGGAGATCACTCTCGGAAGAAGAACTAGATATAAGCAGGTTGATAACACCAAGGAAGTGCGCATCCACTGCTTCCGCCTGAGAATCCCTGGACTTGGACAGGTATCTGGGAAGTTTCTTGTTTAGATGAGAGGCCATCAGATCTATTTCTGGAAGACCCCACATCTGAGCAATCTGAGAAAACACATCTGGATGGAGAGACCATTCCACTGGATGTAAAGTCTGATGGCTGAGATAATCCGCCTCCCAATTGTCTATACCTGTTGCTAGGCCAAATGGAAGAGCAACAAATTGGTAATTCTTGTCTAGAAAAGAGAATCTCAGGAACTGATAATGTTCTGGACGAATCGGAATATGAAGGTAAGCATCCTGCAAGTCTATTGTAGGCATATAATGTCCTTGCTGAACAAAAGGCAGAATAGTCCTTATAGTCACCATCTTGAAAGTTGGTACTCTTACATAACGATTCAAAATTTTCAGATCCAGAACTGGTCTGAATGAATTTTCTTTCTTTGGGACAATGAATAGATTTGAATAAAACCCCAGGCCTTGTTCCTAAAAAGGAACCGGCATGATTACCCCTGAAACCTCCAGATCTGAAACACACTTCAGGAAAGCCTGAGCTTTTACTGGATTCACTGGGATGCGTGAGAGAAACAAATCTCCTCACAGGAGGTCTTACTCTGAATCCAATTCGGTACCCCTGAGAGACAATGCTCTGAATCCATTGATTTTGGACAGAATTTATCCAAACATTCTTGAAAAACCTTAATCTCCCCCCCCCCCCACCAGCTGTGCTGGAATGAAGGCCGCACCTTCATGCGGACGTAGGGGCTGACTTTGGTTTCTTGAAAGGCTTGGATTTATTCCAATTTGAGGAAGGCTTCCAATTGGAAACAGATTCCTTGGGGGAAGGATTAGGTTTTTGTTCCTTATTTTGTCGAAAGGAACGAAAACGATTAGAAGCCTTAGAATTACCCTTAGGTTTTTTATCCTGAGGCAAAAAAACTCCTTTCCCCCCAGTAACAGTTGAAATAATAGAATCCAACTGAGAACCAAATAAATTATTACCTTGGAAAGAAAGAGATAGTAATCTAGACTTAGATGTCATATCAGCATTCCAAGATTTAAGCCACAAAGCTCTTCTAGCTAAAATAGCTAAAGACATGGATCTAACATCAATTTTGATAATATCAAAAATGGCATCACAAATTAAATGATTAGCATGTTGCAGTAAGTGAACAATGCTAGATATGTCAGAATCCAATTCTTGTTGCGCTAAATTCTCCAACCAAAAAGTTGAAGCAGCTGCAACATCAGCCAAAGTAATTGCAGGCCTAAGAAGATGACCTGAATATAAATAGGCTTTCCTTAGATAAGATTCAAGCTTCCTATCTAAAGGATCTTTAAAGGAAGTACTATCTTCCATAGGAATAGTGGTTCATTTAGCAAGAGTAGAAATAGCCCCATCAGCTTTGGGGATTTTTTCCAAAAACTCTATTGCAACCACTGGTAAAGGATACAATTTTTTAAACCTTGCAGAAGGATTAAAAGGAGTACCTGGCTTATTCCATTCCTTAGAAATCATGTCAGAAATAGCATCTGGAATAGGAAAAACCTCTGGAGTAACCACAGTAGGTTTAAAAACAGCATTTAAACGTTTACTAGTTTAATATCAAGAGGACTAGCTTCCTCAATATCCAAAGTAATTAACACTTCTTTTAACAAAGAACGCATATACTCTATTTTAAATAAATAAGTAGATTTGTCAGTGTCAATGTCTGAGGAAGGATATTCTGAATCAGATAGATCCTCATCAGAAGTGGATAATTCATTATGTTGTCGGTCATTTGAAATTTCATCAACTTTATGAGAAGTTTTAAAAGACCTCTTACGCTTATTAGAAGGTGGAAATGCAGACACAGCCTTCTGAATAAAATCAGTAACGAATTCTTTAAAATTCACAGGTATATCATGTACATTAGAAGTTGAAGGAACTGCAACCGGTAATGTACTATTACAGATGGACACTCTATCTGCATGTAAAAGTTTATCATGACAACTAATACAAATGACATTAGGAGATATAGTAGTTTGCGGCGCAAGCGAGGGAACCCCCGCCAACCACATTTTCAGCTCGCAACTCGAGCTATCCTATATACGGCGCCGTCAGAGGCTAAAGTGCCGTAAGTCTCACAAACCAGCGATGTCCAGAAATCTGCGTAAGTACAAATTTCTGGAGTCGCCAGTGACTTACGGCACTTTAGAAACTGCCGGCGCCTACAAAACCTGACTAAAGTTATTAAATCTCCCGTACTGTCTAACACGCCTCCCTAACATAGCCCGACATGTCTAACCCTCTATCCGCTATCCCCCCTCACTATCCTAACAATAAAAAATGTATTAACCCCTAAACCGCCACTCCCGGACCCTGTCGCCACCTAATAAAGTTATTAACCCCTAAACCGCCGCTCCCGGACCCCGCCGCCAGCTATATTAAATCTATAACCCCCTAAAGTGAGCCCCTACCCCGCTGCCATCTATCTTACCTACCCCCTAAAGTGAGCCCCTACCCCGCCGCCATCTATCTTACCTACCCCCTAAAGTGAGCCCCTACCCCACCGCCATCTATCTTACCTACCCCCTAAAGTGAGCCCCTACCCCGCCACCATCTATCTTACCTACCCCCTAAAGAGAGCCCCTTACACCGCCGCCATCTATTTTAAAAATATTAACCCCTAATTTAATCCCCCTACACCGCCGCTAATTTAATCCCCCTACACCTGTAAAATAAATCCTAACCTAAGTTACAAATACACCTACACTATCAATAAATTAAATAAACTACAAATATCTAAACTAAAATCCAATAAAATAAAATAAACTAAATTACAAAAACAAACAAACACTAAATTACAAAAAATAAAAAAAATATTACAAGATTTTTAAGATAATTAAGCCCCCTAATAAAATAATAAAGCCCCCCAAAATAAAAAAAATTTCCCTACCCTATTCTAAATTTAAAAAGTTCAAAGCTCTTTTACCTTACCAGCCCTTAAAAGGGCCTTTTGCGGGGCATGCCCCAAAGAATTCTGCTCTTTTGCATTTAAATAAATATACAATACCCCCCCAACATTACAACCCACCACCCACATACCCCTATTCTAAACCCACCCAAACCCCCCTTAAAAAAACCTAACACTACCCCCCTGAAGATCTTCCTACCTTGTCTTCACCCAGCCGGGCCGAACTCTTCATCCGATCCGGGCAATGTCCAATCAAGCGGCAGTGAAGTCTTCTTCCATCCGGGCGATGTCTTCAATCAAGCGGCAGTGAAGTCTTCTTCCATCCGGCGATGTCTTCAATCAAGCGGCAGTGAAGTCTTCTTCCATCCGGCGATGTCTTCAAGCAAAGCGGCATCTTCAATCTTCTTTCTTCGCTCCTCCGCCGCGGAGCATCCATCCGGCACGACGACTTCCCGATGAATGAGGTTCCTTTAAATGACGTCATCCAAGATGGCGTCCGTCGAATTCCGTTTGGCTGATAGGATCAGCCAATCGGAATTAAGGTAGAAAAATCAGCCAATCAGATTCAAGTTCAATCCGATTGGCTGAACCAAACGATATTAACCCTAATATAATTAGGGTTAATATAGTTAATATATATAATATAATAACTATATTAACTATATTAACCCTAATATAATTAGGGTTAATATAGTTAATATAGCTGGCGGCGGTGTAGGGGGATTAAATTAGGGGTTAATATTTTTAAAATAGATGGCGGCGGTGTAAGGGGCTCACTTTAGGGGGTAGGTAAGATAGATGGCGGCGGGGTAGGGGCTCACTTTAGGGGGTAGGTAAGGTAGATGGCGGCGGGGTAGGGGCTCACTTTAGGGGGTAGGTAAGGTAGATGGCGGTGGGGTAGGGGCTCACTTTAGGGGGTAGGTAAGGTAGATGGCGGCGGGGTAGGGGCTCACTTTAGGGGGTAGGTAAGGTAGATGGCGGCGGTGTAAGGGGCTCACATTAGGGGGTAGGTAAGGTAGATGGCGGCGGTGTAAGGGGCTCACATTAGGGGGTATGTAATGTAGCTTGCGACAGTGTAGGGGGATCACATTAGGGGGTTATACTTTTAATGTAGGTGGCGGCGGGGTCCGTGTGTGGCGGTTTAGGGGTTAAATACTTTATTAGGGATTGCGGCAGGGGATCGCGGTTGACAAGTAGATAGACATTGCGCATGTGTTAGGTGTTAGGTTTATTTAGCAGCTAGTTTAGGGAGTTACGGAGCTCCAATAGACAGCGTAAGGCTTACTACGGCTGCATTTTGTGGCAAGGTGAAAATGGAGTAAGATTTCTCCATTTTCGCCACGTAAGTCCTTACGCTGTATATTGGATACCAAACTGCGCTGGTTTGGTATACCTGCCTATGGCCCAAAAAAGTATGGGCGACGGCAGAAATATACAAGCGTAACTTCTAGGTTACGCCGTATATAGGATACCAAACCAGCGCAAATTTCAGCGTCGCCGGCTTTTGCGGCCGATGCTGCATATCGGATCGGGCCCCAGATCTCCACAATTTTACAACAAATGCACTTAGCTTTGGTAGAACCGATGTCAGACAGCAAAGTTCCAGCAGATACTTCTGAGGCAGGATCAGATTGAGACATCTTGCAGAATGTAAAAGAAAAAACAACATATAAAGCAAAATTATCAATTTCCTTATATGACAGTTTCAGGAATGGGAAAAAATGCAAATAGCATAGCCCTCTGACTTAGAAAAAGATAAGAGGCAAAAGCAATGGGGCAATAAATAATGAAAAAAGTTTGGCGCCAAGTATGACGCACAACGTAACTAGAAATTGTTTTGGCGCCAACCATGTCCGGAAGTGACACACTCGCGTCACTAACGACGCAACCCTGTGTGAACCCCTGCATCAACTACAATGCATTTGCTGTACTCTAAAAGGAATCGGGCTTCAAAATGCTGAGAAGCGCATGTCAACGTAGAAATCTTAGAACAAACTTACTTCACCACCTCCATAGGAGGCAAAGTTTGTAAAACTGAATTGTGGGTGTGGTGAGGGGTGTATTTATAGGCATTTTGAGGTTTGGGAAACTTTGCCCCTCCTGGTAGGATTGTATATCCCATACGTCATTAGCTCATAGACTCTTGCCAATTACATGAAAAAAATGTGGGTTTCATGTCCCTTTAAACACAAAGCTTACTTATGGTGTACTGATATTCTTTTGCTTATTCTTCCATTTATTCTTATTGTAAATGGTAAACCTTACTTACCAGTTGCTAAAGACGTGCAATTAAGACCTTCTAGTGACTCAAAGTAGGCTTTTCCCAGCCACTGCTGATACGTGGTTTTCTCTTGTACAGGAACAATTTTATGGGTGGAGTCCTTGAAGAGCAAGTCTTGAGAATGATAAGCGGAAGAGTCAAACATTCTGAATTCAGAGCTGATGTTATTGGCATAGAATTCCTGCAGTGAGAACACAAACAAGCACAGCGACATTAGTAAAACTAGCATCTTCACCACCTATTAAATAATTATCATTTCCAAGCAGGTGTTTAGCTCTGCTACTGGCTTAGTGTGTTTAAGGACCATTTAATGCAGTAGAATTACATAATTAACAAGTACATAATAAAAAGACAATGCAATAGCACTTACTCTGAATTTCAAATAAGCAGTAGATTTTTTTCTGGTATATAATTTTTTTTTCTCCATTTTAGTCCCCCTGTATCATGTGACAGACATCAGCCAATCACAGACTAGTATACGTATACCCTGTGAGCTTGTGCACATGCTCAGTAGGATCTTGTTCCCCAGAAAGTGTGAATATAAAGACTGTGCAAACTTTGATTATGGAAGTAAATCGAAAAGTGTCTTAAAACGTCATGCTCTATCTAAATCATAAAAGTTTATTTTGACTTGAGTGTCCCTTTAAGTGCAAGAATATTGTAGATTTATAAAGAAAGTTAAATACGTGAAATCCTAATTAAAAGGATTAAAAAAAAAAATATTTCTTGATTTAGATAGAGCTTACTATTTTAAACAACTTTCCAATTTACTTCTATAATTTGTTTCATTCGCCTGGTATTCTTTGTTGAAAAAGCAGCAGTGCACTACTGGGAGTTAACACATTGGGTGAGCCAATAGCATGATGCATATATGTGCAGCCACCAATCAGTAGCCCCTGGGCCAACATAGGTATGCTTTTCAACAAGGGATACCAAGGGAACTAAAGAAATGAGATAATAGAAGTCAAATGGAAAGTTGTTTAAAATCTGAATCATGAATGAAAAAAAAATAGTTTCATGTCCCTTTAAGTGAGACTTGATGAATGTTGTGGCGAAGCTGCATTATTATGGAGAAAGCTGCTAACTTGCAAATTGCACAAAAAACAACAAGGGGAACCAACTGCCCTCAAAACAAAAAAATGTGAATATTTGTAATTGTATCTACAGTCAGAAAGTGTTGTTTCTTAAAAACAGCTTTAATGGGGAATTAGAGATGGTGGAATGGGAATTTAAAATATAAATCAACTTAAATGTTGCTTATAAAAACACAGTCATACTTTCTTATAAATCATTTGAAAAGGTTTTGAACACATTATTACCTTGTTTGCTGTAATTGTTTTGAATAGCCAAACTCCACTCACCAGCTGCCTTATTTGGAGGAGCCAATCAGGAGTTGTTACTGGAGTAGACAAGGCTAGTCACAATCATCATGTTAGCAAAATATTTATTGTTTTGTAATTCAGTACCTAATTATCTATGCTAAAGCAAATTAGGGACAGGTATGTGGAGGATTAGTCTTGTGAAACCATTTGTACTTAAAGTTGTTTCCTAGGTCCAAACTGGTTAATAACAATAAAAAAGGAATAGCCTCTAAATGTATTGATCGGTATACCGCCAGACAAATAAATAACAGGTGATACATTTGCAACAGTGACGTGCAGTGAGGTCAGAGGCTGGTGAGGCACTGGCAATGATACGCCCGAGAAGCACATATATAAACCCAATAGAGGTAGCTTTAAGGGACAGTCTACATGAGAATTTTAATTGTTTTAAAAGATAGATAATCCCTTTGTTACCCATTACCTAGTTTTGCATAACCAACACAGTTATATTAATACACTTTTTACCTCAGTGATTATCTTGTATCTAAGCCTCTGCAGACTGCCCCTTTATTTCAGTTATTTTGACAGACTTGCATTTTAGCCATTTAGTGCTGGCCCCTTGGCAACCCCACATGCGTAAGCACAGTGTTATCTATACGATACACATGAACTAACACCCTCTAGTGGTGAAAACTGTCAAAATGCATACAGAAAAGAGGTGGCTTTCAAGGTCTAAGAAATTAGCATATCAACCTCCTATGTTTAGCTTTCATCTAAGAATACCAAGAGAACAAAGCAAAATTGGTGATAATAGTTAATTGGAAAATTGTTTAAAATTGCATCTGAATCATGAAAGTTTATTTTGGACTAGACTGTCCCTTTAAATTATTTTCTATTAAATGAGAAGGTTGCACAATGACGATTAGCAGAGCATTAGCATGACTCTGCTATAGAGGTGAGGAGCTAGCATGGGCAATCTTACTTTACTAAGCCTTCATCTTTAAAGCAGAAGTGTGGAAATAAGTTGAAAGAATTCTGAATATCATGTTTGACATGAATCAAAAACAATATGTATGCTTACCTGATAAATGTATTTATTTCTGAATATGGTGAGTCCACAACGTCCTCAATTACAGTTGGGAATATCACTCCTGGTCAGCAGGAGGAGGCAAAGAGCACAACAGACAATCTGTTAAGTATCACTCCCCTTCCCACAAACCCCAGTCATTCGACCGAAGGGAAGGGAAATGGAGAAAAGGAGTAACACAAAGGTGAAGAGGTTTATATAAACGTAACTGTCTTAATTAAAGGGTGGGAGTCGTGAACTCACCATATCCAGAAATAAATACATTTATCAGGTAAGCAAAAATTTTGATTTCTTTCCTAAGATATGGTGAGTCCACAACGTCCTCAATTACTGTTGGGAACCAATACCCAAGCTAGAGGACACAAAAGACCAGGGAGGGATAACAAGACAGGTAGACCTAAACAGAAGGCACCACCGCTTGAAGAACCTTTCTCCCAAAAGAAGCATCAGCCGAGGCAAAATTATCAACATTGTAAAATTTGGAAAAAGAATGTAGAGAGGACCAAGTTGCAGCCTTGCAAATTTGTTCCACAGAAGCCTCATTTTTGAAGGTCCAAGAAGAGGAGACAGCCCTTGTGGAATGAGCAGTAATTCTCTCAGGAGGTTGCTGACCAGCAGTCTCATAAGCCAAACAAATTATACTTCTCAACCAGAGAGAAAGAGAAGTAGCAGTAGCTTTCTGACCTTTACGTTTTCCAGAGAAACAAACAAACAGGGCAGAGGACTGGCACAAATCCTTAGTCGCCTGTAGGTAGAACTTAAGAGCATGCACAACGTCCAAGTTGTGCAACAAACATTCTTTATGAGAAGAAGGATTAGGACATAAAGAAGGAACAACAATTTCCTGATTAATATTTCTATCTGAAACCACTTTAGAAAGAAAACCCAACTTAGTACGAAGAACCGCCTTATCAGCATGAAAGATAAGATAAGGCGAATCACACTGCAAAGCCGAGAGTTCTGAAACTCTCAGAGCAGAAGAGATAGCAACAAGAAACAAAACCTTCCAAAATAAAAACTTAATATCTATGGAATGCAATGGCTCAAACGGAGCCTGCTGCAAAACTTTAAGAACAAGGTTAAGGCTCCAAGGAGGAGCAACAGACTTAAACACAGGCCTGATTTTGACCAGGGCCTGAAAAAAAGATTGAACATCTGGCACATCCGCCAAACTTTTATGTAACAAAATAGATAAAGCAGAAATCTGACCCTTCAGAGTACTGACTGACAATCCTTTCACCAGACCCTCCTGGAGAAAAGACAAAATCCTAGGAATCCTGAACTTACTCCACGAGTAGCCGTTGGATTCACACCAATAAAGGTATTTATGCCATACCTTATGGTAAATCTTTCTAGTAACAGGCTTCCGAGCCTGAATTAAGGTCTCAATGACCGACTCAGAAAAACCATGCTTAGACAGAACTAAGCGTTCAATCTCCAAGCAGTCAGCTTTAGAGAAATGAGATTTGGATGAAGGAAAGGACCCTGAGTTAAGAGGTCCTTCCTCAGAGGCAACATCCAAGGTGGAAGAGATGACATCTTCACTAGGTCTGCATACCAGATCCTGTGAGACCATGCATGAGCTATTAGAATTACTGATGCTCTCTCCTGTTTGATACGAGCAATGACTCGTGGAAGGAGAGCAAATGGAGGAAACAGGTATGCTGAAATCCCAAGGAACCGTCAGGGCATCTATCAGGGCGGTCTGCAGATCCCTTGACCTTGAAACGTACCTTGTAAGCTTGGCGTTCTGCTGAGATGCCATTAAATCCAAATCTGACACCCCCCATTTGATTGTTAACCTGGTTGTCACCTCAGGATGGAGTGCCCACTCCCCCGGATGAAATTTCTGTCTGCTCAGGAAATCCGCTTCCCAGTTGTCCACTCCTGAAATGTGGATGGCAAAAAGACAGCAATTGTGAGTTTCAGCCCACTGAACTGCTCCCTAGTCCAGTAGAATGGTGTCCGTGGTCACAATAACCCAGGAAGTTCTCCAGAAGCACGTGACCTGAGACAGATGCTCCCGAGAAAGCCACCATGGGAGAGAGTCTCTTGACGACTGATCTAGAGCTATCCTCTGAGAGAGATCTGAATGGTCTCCATTCCATTGCCTGAGCATACATAATTGCAGAGCTCTCAAATGGAACCAAGCAAAGGGAATTTTGTCAGTGGAAGCAACCATCAGACCAATTACCTCCATACATTGAGCTACTGAAGGCTGAACAGTAGACTGCTGGAACAAGGGAACTCTTTTCCAGATTCACTTTCCATCCGTGGGAAGGTAGAAAAGACAACAATATCTCTGTATGCGATTTTGCTTGTTGAAAAGATGGAGCCTGAACCAATATGTTGTCCAGTTATGGTGCTACAGCAATTCCCCGGGACCTGATGACTGCCAAGAGAGCCCCCAGAACCTTTGAGAAAATCATAGAAGCTGTGGCAACACCAAACGGAAGAGCCACAAACTGAAAGTGTTTGTCTAGAAATGCGAATCTCAGGAACTGGCAATGATTGATTCCAGTGAATGGGAACATGAAGGTACGCATCCTTCAGGTTTATAGTTGTCATAAACTGACCCTCTAGAACTAAGGTAAGAATGGAACGAATAGTTTCCATCTTGAAGGACGGTACTCTGAGAAATTTGTTTTAAACACTTCAGGTCTAAAATAGGTTGGAAAGCTCCCTCTTTTATAGGAACTACAAACAGATTGGAATAGAAACCTAGACCCTGTTCCTGTAGAGGAACTGGAACTATCACCCCCAGGGAGGAAAGGTTGTGAACACATTTCAAGAATGCCTCTCTTTTTATCTGGTCTGCAGATAGTCTTTAGAGGTGAAACCTGCCCCTGGGAGGAAAAGTCTTGAATTCCAATTTGTAACCCTAGGATACTATGTCCACAGCCCAAGGATCTGGGACATCTCGTATCCACACTTGATCCAATCCCAGATTGGGGGCAAACCCTTCATGCTGATTTTGATTTAGCTGTGGGTTTCTTTGATTGCTTCCCCTTGTTACAAGACTGATTGGGTCTCCAAGAAGACTTTGACTGCTCCTGCTTGGAAGAAAAAGGGGAAGACTTTCCTCTGAAGTTACGAAAGGAACGAAAGTTACTCTGACGTGCTTGAAGTCTTTTCTTCTTATCTTGAGGCAGAAAAAAACCCTTCAAAAATTATTTCTGTCAGACCAGGAACAAACAAGGTCTTACCCTTGTAAGTAATCACCAGAAGAATCACCAGAAGAAACATCAGTTGACCAAAATTTCAGCCACAAAGCCCTGCAGGCTAGTACAGCAAAACCAGTAGAATTGGGTCCCAATCTAATAACCTGCATCATAGTATCAGAAATAAAGGAATTTGCTAACTTAAGAGCCTTAATTCTATCTTGAATCTCATCCAAGGGAGTATCTACCTGAAGAGAATCAGACAGGGCATCCAACCAGTAGGATGCCGCGCTAATCACAGTGGCAATACACACAGCCGGTTCCCATAGGAGACCTTGATGAACATATATCCTCTTCAAATAAGCCTCCAGCTTTTTGTCAATTGGGTCCTTAAAGGAACAGCTATCCTCAAAAGGAATAGTAGTTCTCTTAGCCAGAGTAGAAATGGCCCCTTCTACTTTAGGTACAGTGTGCCATGGCTCTTTAACGGAGTCAGCGACAGGAGACATCTTTAGAAATATAGGAGAAGGGGAAAAAGGTATCCCTGGCTTCTCCCATTCCTGTGTAATAATCTCCGTAGCCTGGTCAGGAACCAGAAACACCTCCGAAGAGGAAGGAACATCAAAATAACTATTGAGTTTACTTGATTTCTTAGGGATAACAATGGCAGGGGTGTTGGAGTTGTCCAGAGTAGCCAAAACGTCCTTTAACAGTACACAAAGGTGTTCAAGCTTAAATCTGAAGGTTACAACTTCAGCATCAGAAAAAGGCAATACACTGTCCGAATCTGAGATTTCACCCTCAGAGGCTACTGACATATCTTCCTCTTCAGATTTATGAGGGAGGGCAACCTGGGTAGCGAGAGCTGGAGCAGAAACCTTACTATCTGAATCTCTAATTTTCCTCTTGCATTTTCCTTTTAACATAGGAAAGGCAGCTAATGCCACAGATACCACTATAGATTACTGGGCGGCAATTTCTGCTTGCAAATAAACTCTTCCAAGAGATTGTGAGGAACCGCAGGGCACTGCATGTGACGCCATTGAGGCTTGGGACGGCACAGGAAAAAGCTGTGGCAATGCCTGAACAGCATCATCCTGCGAGACGTTGGGCTCAGCATACATTTTTTTTCCTTTACTGCAATGTTTTCTTAACACATGAGGAACAAAATTGCATAGGAGCAGCAATTTTGACTTCCAAACACAAAAGGCACTGATTCATGAGAGCAGACTCCTGTTCCATGTCAGACATGGCCTCAGATACACAGTTAGTAAGAAAGAACAAGCTATGTGATACCGTTACTTTAAAAACAAAATATGTAACATAAAAAATAAAAAGGTATAACATTTTTATTATACAAAAAAGAACCTTAAGCTAAAGAATTGGTTCAGCAACAAGGAAAATAGATATAGACAAATGAAGACTGTTATAGTTAAGTCAAATGCGTTGTAGTCAAATGAAGAGCGAAGATACGCTCAAATAAAGACTCAAAAGACTCGTAACTGAGGTGCCTACCTTTCACCCGCTCCTGTGACAAACGAAATGTGGCCGTAATGAAGCAATTCTGATTGAACGAAACCGCTTCTGCGTAGCCAACACCGCTCCCAATACAGAGTAGAGCGTCACGTGATCAGCATAATTGCGTGCGTCACAGAAGGCACGAAAAAAGCTACAAGCCGCCTTTCCAAATCTGCAGAGAAGTCCCGCCTACTGAAGACTTCCCCCAGCGATATCACTTTGTGGCTAAAAATGCTGGTCAGATCGCAAACATATAGCGTTCTCCGACAGCAAAAACACCCAATTTGTCAGCCTTAAAGGGCCACTAAACCCAAAATCTTTCTATCATGATTCAGATAGAACATACAAATTTAAACCACATTACAATTTACTTCTATTATTTATTTTGCATCATTTTTTAGATATCCTTAGTTGAAGAAAAAGCAATGCACATGGGTGAGCCAATCACATGAGGAGGACACTGCAAGCGTAGGGACCCAATAGGAAACTGTGTTTCTCCGTTCCAGACTTGTGCAGTGAGACTTGCAGGGTGATTGGCCAAATCTTACGATTTTCAACCTATCAGAATGTTTTGAACAATGACATGGGCGGCCACCCTTTGCAAGCCACACAGCAGTGAGCGGATGATAACAAACGAGGCTAAATGCAAAAATTTTAAGGTAAACTTTAAAAAAATCTATCATTCACTAAAGCATATGATACGGACTAAAGTGTCCCTCCTAAATGAATAAAACTTTAAGCACTTTCACACACAGCCGGAGCGATCGGCAAGTTTAACAACTACTTGTACACAGGTATATGTTTTAGCATGCACACAATCACAACATGCATAAATTCATATTCAGACACTATAACAGAACAAAGATCAACATTATTCGAAACTCTAAGAGTGTTAAGGTGTATTAGTTTTGGTTTTGTATATTTGCATGCTTTTTGTGAACCATGTACCGTAGAGATTCAGGTGTCATTTAATGATCATTTAATTTAATGAAGCTGAGATTTTGGGGCGTGTGCCCCTGAACCAATGGTAACTCAGATGAGGGTTTTTAAGGCAGTAACTGTCAATCTGTTTTAAGCAGGCTAGGAGTAAGGCGACAGCCGAAACCGGTCAGCCATTGTTCATCTGTTTGTTACTTTTTTCTTTTTTGTGTGTTCTTACCCGGGGTATATACCCTTTTGCATTTAATAAAAATTTATACTTTTATCACTTCACCTGGTGCTCCTGTTACACATTTTTTCTGCAGTTCTCAAAAAGGCCAGACAGTGAGCACAGGTAAGGATAAATACTGTGAGAGGTAGCTAGAAGCTTGCTGCATTAGACTGCAACATTAAAGGGACAGCTGGGAAACCACGGATGCTGTAAAGAAGAAATACTTCATATGTCCAGCTAAAGCATTTTTGCTATATCATTGCTAAAAGCCGGAGGTGAGCAGAATAGGACGGACATCCCCAACATAGGGGACACAGCACCTAAGAACAAGGCTGCCCCTTTTCCAAGGAGGCAGTGAGTGGTGAGTCACCTTTATTACAAAATTTCATCTACAGTGGATTGTTACTGCTTCATTGGAATCTGAATGGTGGGAGGTGTTTTGGGGGGAAACACTGCCATCCTAGTGTATGTACATATATACACCTTATACAGTCTATTTGCACAGCAGCTTTTAACAACATACTATTGAACTGAATCTTCTGTCCTTACAGATTTTTTCATCTATTTACATAATACACACACCCAACCTATTTCCCCCCACTCTTTTCATGTTAATAATAAGCATTATTGCTAAGAGCTCTGGCCAAGCTCTGGGTGTCTGTATTCAATTATACTTTCTAGCTTAACCTCCGCAGTCAAAGCATGCAGGGAGGGAGCAACACACAAAGGACACCAGAATTATTTTCTCTACGGACAGCCAAGGAGAGGGAAGCAGCAGCGTGGGACTGCAATCAAATTTTCTCTCTTAATAAAACTAACTATAGTTTGATAGCTCTATTTGAAGAAGATGAAAACCTCTTATTGAAGGAGGATCAGTTGAAATGGGATGTTAATACATTGAACAAATATTTAGAACTAGGCCTCATACCGAGGGGTCTTAGACTAAACAAATTTCCTACTTTCGTTACGGACGATAAAACATTTATTGAACAGTGGAACAATCACCTAACACAATGTTCACTCAAATTGATTAAATTAATCTGTGAATATAAATTAAAAACAATTGAAGACCTAGCTGTTAAAATAAAAGAACTACAAGACGAATTGAATAAAAGGAGTGAGGAACCCAACTTTCTAAAATTTGACACCACCCTACAAAAGGTATTGGCAGAAGCAAAGACACTACTATTGGAGACTAAGCGCACAAAATATCTAAGAGACTTACAAGATTATAATTTAAACAGAGTATATATCTGGAACAGACGGGATCGTTTTGCCCTAAGGAAAGAACAAAATAAATCTGTCCCTTATTACAACAGAAGAAGGGGTGGCAACAGATTTAGAGGCAATAGAGGCAGACGTGTGAGTTTTCAGGAGAGTGAAGGGGAATCTTGGGATGAGGGTTCGTCCTCTGGAGGTGAGGAATTTGGGGCTCACGAAACTACAGTGAGACCAAAAGAAGGACCAAATAGGTTACCCCCAATTCTGAAGAACAGAGATCCCGATACTCTACCTTCCACGTCACATTACAGAGAGGAGACCTCCCAGGGAGGAGGGACACTTAGGTATACAGGAGAAATCTCAATTAGAACAGGTTTTTCAGGTACCCCCAAGAGCATCAGAAGGGGGGGGGAGAGGAAACCCAGAAAAACAACAGCAGCAACCGAGAGAACAGAGAAGATACCCTCAAAGGAGAGGCCAGAGGAGGGGCCATTACAGGGACTGAATGTTCTGAACCTATCAAGCCACACTTTAAACAAATCTGAACTTGAGGTGCTAAGTTTGGGACTTACATTTGTTCCGTCTACAGATTTCAATTTATTCAAGACCTTGTTAGACGTCAACAGGATGATTCGAAATCTGACACTCAGGAAATTCTTCAGGACCCAAGATTCAAGTGGAAATGATGAGAGTACACAATCTGTTGATGGCTCCGAATTAGAGCCTAATTACATCACTGATCTAAATTTCCCGGAATTGTGTGATGTGAGAGTTCTGGAATCTCTCCAAGGAGAGGAAGAATTGTCAGATGGAAGAAGCATTAAAACACCATCACTTAAGAACAATTCTCTCTTTTATCCCATTCAAAGTAGGGGTCCTCTTTTGGAGAAATTCCAGAAACGTGTGGAGAATGATTTGATCAAGCTTCAGTACACTACACAGAGGGGTCTTAACTCAAATATCACAAAAAAACAGAAAACAGCTTTGGAAAATTTAAGGAATAATAAAAACCTTGTAATTAGAACTGCTGATAAGGGCGGAGCTATAGTGGTCCTAGATAGGGAGGATTTCATTAAAGAGGCCCTTAGGCAATTAAGTATAGAACAGGATTACATAATATTGTCACAAGATCCTACACGCCAATTCCAGCGACAATTGGTCTCCCTTGTGGACGATGGGGTAGAGATGGGTTATATGGATCAGGAAACCAAGAATTATCTTCTGATACAAAATCCTGGCATTCCTGTGTTTAATCACCTACCCAAGATTCACAAGTCTATAGAGAATGTTCAAGGGAGACCAATTGTAAGCGGAATTGGTTCCCTCCTAGAGCACTTGTCAGAATGGCTGGATGGTATCCTACAACCCATGGTAAGCACCCTTTGGAGTTACCTGTCAGACACGAAGCATGTACTAAACTTACTCTCTGAAATCACCTGGCAGAGCAACTTCAAATGGTTGACAGTGGATGTAAGATCCCTGTATTCCACCATATCCCATGAGAAAGGCCTTGAGGCCCTGGAATTTTTTCTATCTAGAAAATATACACATGATCAGGATTTTATAGATTACGTACTGAGGGTAACCAAATTCCTCCTGACTCACAATTATTTCCTGTTTGAGGGGAAATTCTTTCTCCAGAGGCGTGGGACGGCAATGGGGGCCAAGTTTGCCCCCTCTTATGCCAACCTCTTCATGGGGTGGTGGGAGCTCTCCCACGTCTTTGGAGAGAGGAATCCCTTCAGGCAGGGGATAGTGTGGTACAGGCGCTTTATAGATGACCTTCTTTTCATCTGGCAAGGTCCTCTTCAGGATTTGGAGGAATTTGTGAAGGGATTAAATAACAATACTGTGGGAATCAGCTTTACCTCAGAGATTCAACAACACGAAGTACATTTTCTAGATATTACGCTCAAAGGAGTAGCAGGCCACAAGATAATTACAAAGACCTATCGAAAACCAATCACAGGGAACTCTCTATTGCATGCCTCAAGTTGCCACCCCAGGAGAGTGTTCAGGGGTGTAGCAAGAGGGCAGTTCATCCGCTTAAAAAGAAATTGTACGAGTTACAGTACATATGAGCAACAAGCGGATGAACTGTCGGACAGACTGTTAGAAAGAGGATACCCCAGGTCAATTATTTCGAAAGAGAGGAATTCTGTCACCAAGATCAGTAGAACTGACCTTCTAAAACAGAATAGAAAAGAGACCGAAAGGAAAATCGAGAAGAAAATCACATTCTCGACGGATTACTCTCAGCAGTATACCCAGATATGCCAGATCATTAAGAACAATTACCAGCTATTGCTAGCTGATGATGCTCTTAAAGAAACTGTGTCAGAGGGTATCAGATGCACCTACAGAAGAAACAAGACTATAGGCAACATGGTTGCACCTACGAGATTAAAACAAGAACAGACGGATGGGTCTTCTTGGTTAAGACTTAATGGCACCTTTAGGTGAAACCATCTTACCTGCAAGGCCTGTGAAAGGGTTACTACAGGGGATACTTTTTGTTCCCTGGTCACAGGTGAGAATTTTCAAAAGAAGCTATGCCTGAATTGCAGGTCAACCTTCGTGGTGTATCTGATCTCATGTACACATTGTGCGCTCCAATATGTAGGACTCACAACGAGGGAAGCTAGAGTCAGGATTAAAGAACACTTGCTGGATATAAAAGAAGGTGCTCTCACCACTCCATTAATCAATCACTTTTCGAATGTTCACAATAAAGATAAGAGATTCTTTACGTGGACAATCATTGAGAGAGTACCCATCCAGACCAAAGGGGGAGAGAGGACTCGTAAATTGGGTGAAAGGGAGGCCTTCTGGATATTTCATTTAAAAACGAGAGTTCCAGAAGGCCTCAACTCAGAATTTGATTTAATTAATTTTTGGTAACCGAGGCTAGTTCACACCACACATAGCAAATCAAAAAATGCCATACCTGGTATCTTTTGATTTCCCTAGTTGAATTGTTCCTTTTTAGTATCATTCCTTAATTAAACCACTGCACAATGCAGTTTATTCCTCCATTTTATATTCAAATTATAATTCAGGTCTAATATCTTCATTTGGTAACTATCTTTCCTTAGATAATAGGCACACTGTATGGGGGCCACTCACTATACTATAAGATAGATAGTTACAATCTAGATATTACACTACAAGCTATTTACATCATACCTCAATATCTCCTTAAACTGGCAGCATTATCTTGTATTAGGAACTTGTAGATCCTAGACTTTAGTTCTCTATCTATTCATTGTTTGTCATATTTTCACCCCATTAAACTTATTTTTCAACATGGAATGAAAAGCTAATTGCAGATTTTACCCACAGTCGGTTGCTAACTAACATGCATATGTCACGAATAGGAGGACACTGCAAGCGTAGGGACCCAATAGGAAACTGTGTTTCTCCGTTCCAGACTTGTGCAGTGAGACTTGCAGGGTGATTGGCCAAATCTTACGATTTTCAACCTATCAGAATGTTTTGAACAATGACATGGGCGGCCACCCTTTGCAAGCCACACAGCAGTGAGCGGATGATAACAAACGAGGCTGAATGCAAAAATTTTAAGGTAAACTTTAAAAAAATCTATCATTCACTAAAGCATATGATACGGACTAAAGTGTCCCTCCTAAATGAATAAAACTTTAAGCACTTTCACACACAGCCGGAGCGATCGGCAAGTTTAACAACTACTTGTACACAGGTATATGTTTTAGCATGCACACAATCACAGCATGCATAAATTCATATTCAGACACTATAACAGAACAAAGATCAACATTATTCGAAACTCTAAGAGTGTTAAGGTGTATTAGTTTTGGTTTTGTATATTTGCATGCTTTTTGTGAACCATGTACCGTAGAGATTCAGGTGTCATTTAATGATCATTTAATTGAATGAAGCTGAGATTTTGGGGCGTGTGCCCCTGAACCAATGGTAACTCAGATGAGGGTTTTTAAGGCAGTAACTGTCAATCTGTTTTAAGCAGGCTAGGAGTAAGGCAACAGCCGAAACCGGTCAGCCATTGTTCATCTGTTTGTTACTTTTTTCTTTTTTGTGTGTTCTTACCCGGGGTATATACCCTTTTGCATTTAATAAAAATTTATACTTTTATCACTTCACCTGGTGCTCCTGTTACACATTTTTTCTGCAATACACTGTCCGAATCTGAGATTTCACCCTCAGAGGCTACTGACATATCTTCCTCTTCAGATTTATGAGGGAGGGCAACCTGGGTAGCGAGAGCTGGAGCAGAAACCTTACTATCTGAATCTCTAATTTTCCTCTTGCATTTTCCTTTTAACATAGGAAAGGCAGCTAATGCCACAGATACCACTATAGATTACTGGGCGGCAATTTCTGCTTGCAAATAAACTCTTCCAAGAGATTGTGAGGAACCGCAGGGCACTGCATGTGACGCCATTGAGGCTTGGGACGGCACAGGAAAAAGCTGTGGCAATGCCTGAACAGCATCATCCTGCGAGACGTTGGGCTCAGCATACATTTTTTTTCCTTTACTGCAATGTTTTCTTAACACATGAGGAACAAAATTGCATAGGAGCAGCAATTTTGACTTCCAAACACAAAAGGCACTGATTCATGAGAGCAGACTCCTGTTCCATGTCAGACATGGCCTCAGATACACAGTTAGTAAGAAAGAACAAGCTATGTGATACCGTTACTTTAAAAACAAAATATGTAACATAAAAAATAAAAAGGTATAACATTTTTATTATACAAAAAAGAACCTTAAGCTAAAGAATTGGTTCAGCAACAAGGAAAATAGATATAGACAAATGAAGACTGTTATAGTTAAGTCAAATGCGTTGTAGTCAAATGAAGAGCGAAGATACGCTCAAATAAAGACTCAAAAGACTCGTAACTGAGGTGCCTACCTTTCACCCGCTCCTGTGACAAACGAAATGTGGCCGTAATGAAGCAATTCTGATTGAACGAAACCGCTTCGTCCCAATACAGAGTAGAGCGTCACGTGATCAGCATAATTGCGTGCGTCACAGAAGGCACGAAAAAAGCTACAAGCCGCCTTTCCAAATCTGCAGACAAGTCCCGCCTACTGAAGACTTCCCCCAGCGATATCACTTTGTGGCTAAAAATGCTGGTCAGATCGCAAACATATAGCATTCTCCGACAGCAAAAACACCCAATTTGTCAGCCTTAAAGGGCCACTAAACCCAAAATCTTTCTATCATGATTCAGATAGAACATACAAATTTAAACCACATTACAATTTACTTCTATTATTTATTTTGCATCATTTTTTAGATATCCTTAGTTGAAGAAAAAGCAATGCACATGGGTGAGCCAATCACATGAGGTTTCTATGTGCAGCAACCAATCAGCAGCTACTGAGCATATCTAGATATGCTTTTCAGCAAAGAATATCAAGAGAATAAAACAAATTAGATAATAGAAGTAAATTAGAAAGATGTTTAAAAATGCATTCTCTTTCTAAATCATGAAAGAAAAAATGTGGGTGTCATGTCCCTTTAAGATAAAATAAAGGAATTCTCCTTAATGACGGTATATAACAGATCAAAAACTGACACTCTTGCACTGTGTATTAGAAGCCCCAGACAAATACAGAGTCCCAATAAAGTTAACCCCTTACTCTACCAAGGGAAATAACCCAATCTCATAACACATGCCTGCTCCCTTCCCTGATTCAATTCCATTATAGATATGCCCCAATAAAAATATGCAGGGTTCTTTATCAAAGGATCTTGCTCTCCTTTAAGTGCACAGTCTCCCCGCCTAGAAGACAATGGCACTTACTTGCTAATCCGCTGTCCGGCAGGAAGACAGCTCCCAGGCATGACAGGACACATCTTCCTCACAGAGGCCTGTGGAAAAAGAAAAACCAGAGTAAACCTACTCTGGCTTTCTATACGAGGGCCGAAAATTGTTAGGAAAATGCAGTAAGTACCCCCTTACAAGTTCCTAACTGCTTTAAAGCCACACTACCCTACCAAAGGGATTAACGTGGACTACAGAAATCGTGACTAACTGCAAATTCTACTGGCATATGAAACTCACATTTTCCTTGCTTGTGCTTCAGCGTGAGTGTTGGGCTTTCTACATGTGGCAGCCAACTTTTTTTTAACAAGAGACACATTACAATGCTACTAATGAAAAATAAAAAAGATATATGCTATTCCGAACAGATTTTAATTCTATTCCAGGCCGATACTCACATTATAGCTCACCCAGCATTTACAAAGTAGCCCCTGCAGTGACGAGTTGTCACCCCTCAAGTTACTGTGACACAGTGACAGTTAAGTTAACTTACCGGCGTGACTCGTGAGGCATCCTGAGTCCAGCCATCCAGGGCTGTCAGTCAGTCAAAGAGGCACCGAGTCATGTGGTCTGGCTGCCGCTGCTGGCCTGGCATGCCGCACTTCTAACAGTCACACTGACTGGTGTTGGGCAGGCTCAGGCTGAGCAGCAGCTCCTCTTGTCTTCTTCACCTGACTCTAAGTGACTCAAGTCCTCTGTCCTCCTACTTCGTTCAGTCAGTCCTGGGCACTGGACAGCAGCAGTTCCGCACCGCAACTGGCAGCAGGCACCTTCTCTCCTGCAGTGCATTAGTGCAACCCCGGGCATCACGTGAGTCAGCACTGCAGCTCCCTCCTTCATTTAGTTCCCGCTAGTATCAGTCCGACTCTTGTGACATCACGTCGTCCACACCCGGCACGCCTCCCAGTCCTCAGACAAGAGAGACCATCACCACATAATTGTGATGACGGCACTCCCGGCAGCGCTGATTGGCTGCCTGTTAGCTCTATCATAGAGGCGGTTTGGAGAGCCGCCTCTATTGGAGCTTGGTTGGGCCACAAGATATACCACTGGGTAGCGCTAGCTCATAGTGAGTTAGTAAGCCTATGAAGCATCCATGTTGCGCAATCAATGGAGGGCAGCTGAATGGCTCACTGCCTCTACCTAATTGCACAACATGAATGATAGATTAATGGATCGTATAGCATGGTGGCGCAGGGGGGTACCTGGGGGAACGTGGTCAGACTCAAGTTCATGAACAACACCACACAATTTTTTTTTTAAATTAATTAATAACAAAAATAGGTGCATAGCAGTAAGCAACATCAACTAGGGGTTTACAGGAATACAACAGCTGGATAGAAAAAGGAAGTTGTTGAACATAGAGAGTGCTGACAGTCACAGAAGGTCATAACAAACCTGGATTTTTATTTTTTTTACTATCTCTCCCTTAAACATCTTTCTCAACTTCCTCTTCTCTTCAATCTTTATTTGTACCCTCTCCCTTCTCTCTCAGGCCATATTTTCTCTTTACACACTTTCTTTCCTCTCTCTCACATCGCTTCACTCTTTCTTTTTTTTTTCTCCAATCTCTCCTAACTCTATCTTTTCCACTTTTACTTTTCCACTCTCTCTCTCTGCCACCATTTATTCTCTCAGAAGTAACAGTATAAGCACTAATGGGTTCTCTACAGCCCTAGAGGGATAACATATCCTTGTCCTTTCATGGATAAATATAATATCTCTTTAGAATAGATAATATTTTTTAGCACATAGTCCAAAATGTGTGTTTCTCAGTGCTGCAATAGAAGTGTACATTTTGCAAATACAGTGTGCTAACTTTGCTACTATAACAAACCACCAAACTTTGGACAGTGAGTGAATGTTTATTCAACATTCAATCAATACATTTCACTTTTTGCCAATGGCTAGTGGGCGAGTGGAAATTTTGAGCCCTTATATAGCATATCATAAAAAAGTTTCTGCTTACCTGAGCATTATCCAGCAGGCCATATACAGCATGTTTGTTGGTGTCGGGATGAACCATTACAGCACGTGCCGGAACCTGAGCCCAGTTACATGATGCATACTGATCCACCTCAGCGCGGGCACCATTAGGGCACAGAAGTTGGAAGTTACTAGACTTTAAATCCTTTGCCCAAACTTCTGAATTATGTCCTGAAAAGGAAAAATATTTTGGGAAATATAATCTTAATGCATTTTAGTACATATTATTGACCTAATTCATTAAAGGGACAGTCTAGTTTAATTGTTTTATTGTTCACAAAGATAGATAATCCCTTTATTACCCATTCCCCAGTTTTGCATAGCCAAGCCAACACAGTTATATTAATATAATTTTTACCTCTATGATTACCTATCGGCGAGATTACAAGTTTTGCATTAGAGGCTATGCGGTGCTAACGAGCAGTTTTCTCTTACCGCTCTCTTACATGCAGTGCTGGTATTACCGGTTTTTACAAACCCGGCGTTAAAAGGCAAGAAGTGAGCGTAGAGCAAAATTGAGCTCCATACCGCACTCCAATACCAGCGCTGCTTAAGTCAGCGGTGAGCTGGTCGTACGTGCTCATGCACGATTTCCCCATAATAGACATCAATGGGGAGAGCCGGCTGAGAAAAAGTCTAACACCTGCCAAAAAGCAGCATAAATCTCAGTAACGCAGCCCCATTGATTCCTATGGGGAAATAAAAGTTATGTTTACACCTAACACCCTAAAATGAACCCTGAGTCTAAACACCCCTAATCTTACACTTATTAACCCCTAATCTGCCGCCCCCGACATTGCAGACACCTACATTATTCTTATTAACCCCTAATTTGCTGCCCCAACATCTCCGACACCTACATTATATTTATTACCCCTAATCTGCCGCCCCCAATGTTGCCGCCACTATATTAAATTTATTAACCCCTAAACCTAAGTCTAACCCTAACCCTAAAACCCCCTAATTGAAATATAATTTAAATAAATCTAAATAAAATTACTATAATTAAATAAATTACCTACATTAAATACAATTAAATACATTAAATTAAATTAGCTAAATTACAAAAAAACAACACTAAATTACAGAAAATAAAAAACAAATTACAGATCTTTAAACTAATTACACCTAATCTAATAGCCCTATCAAAATAAAAAAAAGCCCCCCCCCAAAATAAAAAAAAACCCTAGCCTAAACTAAACTACCAATAGCGCCCTTAAAAGAGTCTTTTGCAGGGCATTGCCCCAAAGAAATCAGCTCTTTTTCCTGTAAAAAAAATACAAACACCCCCCAACAGTAAAACCCACCACCCACACAACCAACCCCACAAATAAAATACTAACTAAAAAAACCTAAGCTCCCCATTGCCCTGAAAAGGGCATTTGGATGGGCATTGCCCTTAAAAGGGCATTTAGTTCTTTTGCAGGCCCAAAGTCCTAACCTAAAAAATAAACCCACCCAATACACCCTTAAAAAAATCCTAAAAAACACTAACCCCCGAAGATTCACTTACCGGGAGAAGTCTTCATCCAAGTGCCAAGATGTCCTCAACGAAGCCGACAGAAGTGGTCCTCCAGATGGGCAGAAGTGGTCCTCCAGATGGGCAGAAGTCTTCATCCAGACGGCATCTTCTATCTTCATCCTTCCAGCGCGGAGCGGGTCCATCTTCAAGACATCCGACGCAGAGCATCCTCCTCAAACGACAGCTTCTTCATAATGAATATCTCTTTAAGTGAAGTCATTCAAGATGGTGTCCTTTAGATTCCGATTGGCTGATAGAATTCTATCAGCCAGTCGGAATTAAGGTAGAAAAAATCCTATTGGCTGATTTGATTGGAAAAAAAATTAGTTTAAAGATCTGTAATTTGTTTTTTATTTTCTGTAATTTAGTGTGTTTTTTTGTGATTTAGCTAATTGTATTTAATGTATTTAATTGTATTTAATGGAGGTAATTTATTTAATTCTAGTGTAGTGTTAGGTGTTATTGTAACTTCGGTTAGGTTTTATTTTACACGTCAATTTGTCTTTATTTTAGCTAGGTAGTTATTAAATAGTTAATAACTATTTAGTAACTATTCTACCTAGTTAAAATAAATACAAACTTGCCTGTAAAATAAAAATAAACCCTAAGCTAGCTACAATGTAACTATCAGTTATATTGTAGCTAGCTTAGGGTTTATTTTATAGGTAAGTATTTAGTTTTAAATAGGAATAATTTAGGCCTAGATTTAGAGTTTGGCGGTAGCCGTCAAAACCAGCGTTAGAGGCTCCTAACGCTGGTTTTAGGCTACCGCCGGTATTTGGAGTCAGTCAGGAAAGGGTCTAACGCTCACTTTCCAGCCGCGACTTTTCCATACCGCAGATCCCCTTACGTCAATTGCGTATCCTATCTTTTCAATGGGATCTTTCTAACTCCGGTATTTAGAGTCGTGTCTGAAGTGAGCGTTAGAAATCTAACGACAAAACTCCAGCCGCAGAAAAAAGTCAGTAGTTAAGAGCTTTCTGGGCTAACGCCGGTTTATAAAGCTCTTAACTACTGTGCTCTAAAGTACACTAACACCCATAAACTACCTATGTACCCCTAAACCGAGGTCCCCCCACATCGCCGCCACTCTATTAAATTTTTTTAACCCCTAATCTGCCGCCCGCCACCTACGTTATACTTATGTACCCCTAATCTGCTGCCCCTAACACCGCCGACCCCTATATTATATTTATTAACCCCTAATCTGCCCCCCACAACGTCGCCGCCAGCTACCTACACTTATTAAACCCTAATCTGCCGTCCACACACCGCCGCCAGCTACATTATAGCTATGTACCCCTAATCTGCTGCCCCTAACACCGCCGACCCCTATATTATATTTATTAACCCCTAATCTGCCCCCTCAATGTCGCCTCCACCTGCCTATACTTATTAACCCCTAATCTGCCGAGCGGACCGCACCGCTACTATAATAAAGTTATTAACCCCTAATCCGCCTCACTCCCGCCTCAATAACAATATAATAAATAGTATTAACCCCTAATCTGCCCTCCCTAACATCGCCGACACCTAACTTCAAGTATTAACTCCTAATCTGCCGATCGGAGCTCACCGCTACTCTAATAAATTTTTTAACCCCTAAAGCTAAGTCTAACCCTAACCCTAACACCCCCCTAAGTTAGATATAATTTAAATCTAACGAAATAAATTAACTCTTATTAAATAAATTATTCCTATTTAAATCTAAATACTTACCTGTAAAATAAACCCTAATATAGCTACAACATAAATTATAATTATATTATAGCTATTTTAGGATTTATATTTATTTTACAGGTAACTTTGTATTTATTTTAACCAGGTACAATAGCTATTAAATAGTTAAGAACTATTTAATAGCTAAAATAATTACAAAATTACCTGTAAAATAAATCCTAACCTAAGTTACAATTAAACCTAACACTACACTATCAATAAATTAATTAAATAAACTACCTACAATTATCTACAATTAAACCTAACACTACACTAGCAATAAATAAATTAAATACAATTCCTACAAATAAATACAATTAAATAAACTAACTAAAGTACAAAAAATAAAAAAGAACTAAGTTACAAAAAATAAAAAAATATTTACAAACATTAGAAACAAATTACAACAATTTTAAACTAATTACACCTACTCTAAGCCCCCTAATAAAATAACAAAGCCCCCCAAAATAAAAAAATGCCCTACCCTATTCTAAATTACAAAAGTTCAAAGCTCTTTTACCTTACCAGCCCTGAACAGGGCCCTTTGCGGGGCATGCCCCAAAGAATTCAGCTCTTTTGCCTGTAAAAAAAACATACAATACCCCCCCCCCAACATTACAACCCACCACCCACATACCCCTAATCTAACCCAAACCCCCCTTAAATAAACCTAACACTAAGCCCCTGAAGATCTTCCTACCTTGTCTTCACCTCGCCGGGTATCACACAGATCCGTCCTGGCTCCAAAATCTTCATCCAAGCCCAAGCGGGGGCTAGACATCCATCATCCGGCGGCTGAAGAGGTCCAGAAGAGGCTCCAAAGTCTTCATCCTATCCGGGAAGAAGAGGCGATCCGGACCGGCAACCATCTTGATCCAAGCGGCATCTTCTATCTTCATCCGATGAGGACCGGCTCCATCTTGAAGACCTCCACCGCGGACCCATCTTCTTCTTCCGACGACTTCCCGACGAATGACGGTTCCTTTAAGGGACATCATCCAAGATGGCGTCCCTCGAATTCCGATTGGCTGATAGGATTCTATCAGCCAATTGGAATTAAGGTAGGAAAATTCTGATTGGCTGATGGAATCAGCCAATCAGATTGAGCTCACATTCTATTGGCTGATCGGAACAGCCAATAGAATGCAAGCTCAATCTGATTGGCTGATTGAATCAGCCAATCGGATTGAACTTGATTCTGATTGGCTGATTCCATCAACCAATCAGAATTTTCCTACCTTAATTCCGATTGGCTGATAGAATCCTATCAGCCAATCGGAATTTGAGGGACGCCATCTTGGATGACGTCCCTTAAAGGAACCGTCATTCGTCGGGAAGTCGTCGGTGAAGATGGATGTTCCGGGTCGGCACGATGAACATGGATCCGGAAGAAAGAAGATTGAAGATGCCGTTGATAGAAGACTTCAGCCGGATCATGGACCTCTTCAGCTCCCGCTTGGATGAAGACTTCAGCCGGATCATGGACCTCTTCAGCTCCCGCTTGGATGAAGACTTCAGCCGGATCATGGACATCTTCAGCCCCCCCGCTTGGGCTTGGATCAAGACATCGGAGGAGCTCTTCTGGATCGTTCAGTGAACCTGGTATGGTGAAGATAAGGTAGGAAGATCTTCAGGGGCTTAGTGTTAGGTTTGTTTAAGGGGGGGTTGGGTTAGATTAGGGGTATGTGGGTGGTGGGTTGTAATGTTGGGGGGTATTGTATGTGTTTTTTTTACAGGCAAAAGAGCTGAATTCTTTGGGGCATGCCCCGCAAAGGGCCCTGTTCAGGGCTGGTAAGGTAAAAGAGCTTTGAACTTTTGTAATTTAGAATAGGGTAGGGCATTTCTTTATTGTGGGGGTCTTTGTTATTTTATTAGGGGGCTTAGAGTAGGTGTAATTAGTTTAAAATTGTTGTAATATTTTTCTGATGTTTGTAAATATTTTTATATTTTTTGTAACTTAGTTCTTTTTTATTTTTTGTACTTTAGTTAGTTTATTTCATTGTATTTATTTGTAGATATTGTATTTAATTAATGTATTGATAGTGTAGTGTTAGGTTTAATTGTAGGTAATTGTAGGTATTTTATTTAATTAATTTATTGATAGTGTAGTGTTAGGTTTAATTGTAACTTAAGTTAGGATTTATTTTACAGGTAATTTTGTAATTATTTTAACTATTTTAGCTATTAAATAGTTCTTAACTATTTAATAGCTATTGTACCTGGTTAAAATAAATACAAAGTTACCTGTAAAATAAATATAAATCCTAAAATAGCTATAATATAATTATAATTTATGTTGTAGCTATATTAGGATTTATTTTACAGGTAAGTATTTAGCTTTAAATAGGAATAATTTATTTAATAAGAGTTAATTTATTTCGTTAGATTTCAATTATATTTAACTTAGGGGGGTGTTAGTGTTAGGGTTAGACTTAGCTTTAGGGGTTAATACATTTATTAGAATAGCGGTGAGCTCCAGTCGGCAGATTAGGGGTTAATGTTTGAAGTTAGGTGTCGGCGATGTTAGGGAGGGCAGATTAGGGGTTAATACTATTTATTATAGGGTTAGTGAGGCGGATTAGGGGTTAATAACTTTATTATAATAGCGGTGCGGTCTGCTCGGCAGATTAGGGGTTAATAAGTGTAGGCAGGTGGAGGCGACGTTGTGGGGGGCAGATTAGGGGTTAATAAATATAATATAGGGGTCGGTGGTGTTAGGGACAGCAGATTAGGGGTACATAGGGATAATGTAAATAGCGGCGGTTTACGGAGCGGCAGATTAGGGGTTAATAATAATATGCAGGGGTCAGCGATAGCGGGGGCGGCAGAATAGGGGTTAATAAGTGTAAGGTTAGGGGTGTTTAGACTCGGGGTACATGTTAGAGTGTTAGGTGCAGACGTAGGAAGTGTTTCCCCATAGCAAACAATGGGGCTGCGTTAGGAGCTGAACGCGGCTTTTTTGCAGGTGTTTTTTTCAGCTCAAACAGCCCCATTGTTTTCTATGGGGGAATCGTCGACACCTAACTTCGCCGACACCTAACTTCAAGTATTAACTCCTAATCTGCCGATCGGAGCTCACCGCTACTCTAATAAATTTTTTAACCCCTAAAGCTAAGTCTAACCCTAACCCTAACACCCCCCTAAGTTAGATATAATTTAAATCTAACGAAATAAATTAACTCTTATTAAATAAATTATTCCTATTTAAATCTAAATACTTACCTGTAAAATAAACCCTAATATAGCTACAACATAAATTATAATTATATTATAGCTATTTTAGGATTTATATTTATTTTACAGGTAACTTTGTATTTATTTTAACGAGGTACAATAGCTATTAAATAGTTAAGAACTATTTAATAGCTAAAATAGTTAAAATAATTACAAAATTACCTGTAAAATAAATCCTAACCTAAGTTACAATTAAACCTAACACTACACTATCAATAAATTAATTAAATAAACTACCTACAATTATCTACAATTAAACCTAACACTACACTAGCAATAAATAAATTAAATACAATTCCTACAAATAAATACAATTAAATAAACTAACTAAAGTACAAAAAATAAAAAAGAACTAAGTTACAAAAAATAAAAAAATATTTACAAACATTAGAAACAAATTACAACAATTTTAAACTAATTACACCTACTCTAAGCCCCCTAATAAAATAACAAAGCCCCCCAAAATAAAAAAATGCCCTACCCTATTCTAAATTACAAAAGTTCAAAGCTCTTTTACCTTACCAGCCCTGAACAGGGCCCTTTGCGGGGCATGCCCCAAAGAATTCAGCTCTTTTGCCTGTAAAAAAAAACATACAATACCCCCCCCCCAACATTACAACCCACCACCCACATACCCCTAATCTAACCCAAACCCCCCTTAAATAAACCTAACACTAAGCCCCTGAAGATCTTCCTACCTTGTCTTCACCTCGCCGGGTATCACAAATTCTTCATCCTATCCGGGAAGAAGAGGCGATCCGGACCGGCAACCATCTTGATCCAAGCGGCATCTTCTATCTTCATCCGATGAGGACCGGCTCCATCTTGAAGACCTCCACCGCGGACCCATCTTCTTCTTCCGACGACTTCCCGACGAATGACGGTTCCTTTAAGGGACATCATCCAAGATGGCGTCCCTCGAATTCCGATTGGCTGATAGGATTCTATCAGCCAATTGGAATTAAGGTAGGAAAATTCTGATTGGCTGATGGAATCAGCCAATCAGATTGAGCTCACATTCTATTGGCTGATCGGAACAGCCAATAGAATGCAAGCTCAATCTGATTGGCTGATTGAATCAGCCAATCGGATTGAACTTGATTCTGATTGGCTGATTCCATCAACCAATCAGAATTTTCCTACCTTAATTCCGATTGGCTGATAGAATCCTATCAGCCAATCGGAATTTGAGGGACGCCATCTTGGATGACGTCCCTTAAAGGAACCGTCATTCGTCGGGAAGTCGTCGGTGAAGATGGATGTTCCGGGTCGGCACGATGAACATGGATCCGGAAGAAAGAAGATTGAAGATGCCGTTGATAGAAGACTTCAGCCGGATCATGGACCTCTTCAGCTCCCGCTTGGATGAAGACTTCAGCCGGATCATGGACCTCTTCAGCTCCCGCTTGGATGAAGACTTCAGCCGGATCATGGACATCTTCAGCCCCCCCGCTTGGGCTTGGATCAAGACATCGGAGGAGCTCTTCTGGATCGTTCAGTGAACCTGGTATGGTGAAGATAAGGTAGGAAGATCTTCAGGGGCTTAGTGTTAGGTTTGTTTAAGGGGGGGTTGGGTTAGATTAGGGGTATGTGGGTGGTGGGTTGTAATGTTGGGGGGTATTGTATGTGTTTTTTTTTACAGGCAAAAGAGCTGAATTCTTTGGGGCATGCCCCGCAAAGGGCCCTGTTCAGGGCTGGTAAGGTAAAAGAGCTTTGAACTTTTGTAATTTAGAATAGGGTAGGGCATTTCTTTATTGTGGGGGTCTTTGTTATTTTATTAGGGGGCTTAGAGTAGGTGTAATTAGTTTAAAATTGTTGTAATATTTTTCTGATGTTTGTAAATATTTTTATATTTTTTGTAACTTAGTTCTTTTTTATTTTTTGTACTTTAGTTAGTTTATTTCATTGTATTTATTTGTAGATATTGTATTTAATTAATGTATTGATAGTGTAGTGTTAGGTTTAATTGTAGGTAATTGTAGGTATTTTATTTAATTCATTTATTGATAGTGTAGTGTTAGGTTTAATTGTAACTTAGGTTAGGATTTATTTTACAGGTAATTTTGTAATTATTTTAACTATTTTAGCTATTAAATAGTTCTTAACTATTTAATAGCTATTGTACCTGGTTAAAATAAATACAAAGTTACCTGTAAAATAAATATAAATCCTAAAATAGCTATAATATAATTATAATTTATGTTGTAGCTATATTAGGATTTATTTTACAGGTAAGTATTTAGCTTTAAATAGGAATAATTTATTTAATAAGAGTTAATTTATTTCGTTAGATTTCAATTATATTTAACTTAGGGGGGTGTTAGTGTTAGGGTTAGACTTAGCTTTAGGGGTTAATACATTTATTAGAATAGCGGTGAGCTCCAGTCGGCAGATTAGGGGTTAATGTTTGAAGTTAGGTGTCGGCGATGTTAGGGAGGGCAGATTAGGGGTTAATACTATTTATTATAGGGTTAGTGAGGCGGATTAGGGGTTAATAACTTTATTATAATAGCGGTGCGGTCTGCTCGGCAGATTAGGGGTTAATAAGTGTAGGCAGGTGGAGGCGACGTTGTGGGGGGCAGATTAGGGGTTAATAAATATAATATAGGGGTCGGTGGTGTTAGGGACAGCAGATTAGGGGTACATAGGGATAATGTAAATAGCGGCGGTTTACGGAGCGGCAGATTAGGGGTTAATAATAATATGCAGGGGTCAGCGATAGCGGGGGCGGCAGAATAGGGGTTAATAAGTGTAAGGTTAGGGGTGTTTAGACTCGGGGTACATGTTAGAGTGTTAGGTGCAGACGTAGGAAGTGTTTCCCCATAGCAAACAATGGGGCTGCGTTAGGAGCTGAACGCGGCTTTTTTGCAGGTGTTTTTTTCAGCTCAAACAGCCCCATTGTTTTCTATGGGGGAATCGTGCACGAGCACGTTTTTGAAGCTGGCCGCGTCCGTAAGCACCTCTGGTATCGAGAGTTGAAGTTGCGTTAAATATGCTATACGCTCCTTTTTTGGAGCCTAACGCAGCCATTCTGTGAACTCTCAATATCAGCGGTATTTAAAAGGTGCGGCCAGAAAAAAGCACGCGTAGCTAACGCACCCCTTTGGCCGCAGAACTCTAAATCTAGGCGTTAGTTAATGATAGTAATTTTATTTAGATTTATTTAAATTATATTTAAGTTAGGGGGTGTTAGGGTAAGGGTTAGACTTAGATTTAGGGGTTAATACATTTAATATAGTGGCAGCGACGTTGGGGGCGGCAGATTAGGGGTTAATAAGTGTAGGTAGGTTGTGGCGACATTGGGGGAGGCAGATTAGGGGTTAATAAATATAATGTAGGTGGCGGCGATGTTGGGGGAAGCAGATTAGGGGTTAATAAATATAATGTAGGTGGTGGCGATGTCCGGAGCGGCAGATTAGGGGTTAATAATATTTAACTAGTGTTTGCGAGGCAGGAGTGCGGTGGTTTAGGGGTTAATATGTTTATTCTAGTGGCGGCGATATCCGGAGCAGCAGATTAGAGGTTAAAAAATGTATTATAGTGTTTGCGATGCGGGAGGGCCTCGGTTTTGGGGTTAATAGGTAGTTTATGGGTGTTAGTGTACTTTTTAGCACTTTAGTTATGAGTTTTATGCTACAGCGTTGTAGTGTAAAACTCATAACTACTGACTTTAAAATGCGTTCGGAATCTTCGAGGTAGAGGGTGTACCGCTCACTTTTTGGCCTCCCAGGACAGACTCTTAATACCGGCGCTATGGAAGTCCCATAGAAAAAAGGGTTTACAAAGTTTACTTAAGTCGTTTTGCGGTAAGGCCAAAGAAGTGTGCGGTGCCCCTAAACCTGCAAGAATCGTAATAGCAGCGGTAATGAAAAAGCAGCATTAGGACCTGCTAACGCTGCTTTTTCATCTTAATGCAAAACTCGTAATCTAGCCGTATATCTTTTACTTCTATAAATACCTATATCTAAGCCCCTGCACACTGCCCCTTATCTTAGTGTTTTTTTGTTTAGCTTGTGAAACCATTAACATTCTCCACAAGAGTAAGCATAATGTTATCTATATGGCACACATGAACTAGCACTGTCTGACTATAATGCAAATTTATAAAAAGCTTAAAGGGACACTGTACCCAAAAAATTTATTTCATGATTCAGATTGAGCATGACATTTTAAGCAAATTTCAAATTTACTCCTATTATCAAATTTTCTTCATTCTCTTTGTATCTTTATTTGAAATGCAAGAATGTAAGTTTAGATGCTGGCCCATTTTTGGTGAACAACCTGGGTTGTCCTTGCTGATTGGTGGATAAATTCATCCACCAATAAAAAAGTGCTGTCCAGAGCACTGAAACAAAAAAAAAGCTTAGATGCCTTCTTTTTCAAATAATGATAGCAAGAGAACGAAGAAAAATTGATAATAGGAGTAAATTAGAAAGTTGCTTAAAATTGCATGCTCTTTCTGAATTAGAAAAGAAAAAATTTGGGTTCAGTGTCCCTTTAAAAAAAACAACATCAACGAAACACTGAGATAAGGGGCGGCCTACAGGAGCTTAGATACAGGAAATCTTAAATGTTATAAAGTATTTTAATATAACAATGTTGGCTATGCAAAGCAGGGGAATGAGAATTGAAGGTGTTATCCTTTTCAAGAATAAAAAGTAGGCTGTCCCCTTAAATTTGAATTTAGGCCAAGTTTTATCGTTGTCTGCTTCTATAAGTAGGATGATTACAGAAGTATCGAGTTACTAAAAACACAAAATGCCTCCTAAAAGAATTATCTATGTTGTATGGAGGAATCTACGTTGTGCCTTTCTTGAATGCTTCTCTGATTTCACACAACTAAACAAAGATTTTATTGCAATTTGTTGTTACATATATTTAAGGAACTGATGAATGTTCTCTCTTCTGAAGGAAACCTCTCTAGTTCCAGTACTGGTCTATAGTGTCTGTTATTTTAAAAGTATGGTCAGCTTCTTCATTTAGACACGACTGATGACACATACATGACATAAGGGACTTTGTTCTATTGTGTGTAGCAAATAATATGAACAAGATTTCAGGAGTAGGGCTTCCAATTCACATGTTCTGCACTTCTTCCAGTGGTGGGTAGATATTTACCCACTAGCAATGGATCATCTCTTGCATACATGCACTGTCATGATGAACATTAGAGAAATATTTGTGTGCCACAACCCATTATACATATTTTATTTGTGATTAGTCTTGTGAGGACTGGAGCTTCTATACACCCTGCTTTGGTCTTTTGGTGTCTCGGAGCAATAAAATCATGTTTTCTACTTTAAGAGTATAGTTGTTTTATAAAAGTGAAATTTCTCCTGTGTAATATTGGTGCACTAAAATAAATATGTACTTTATGAGACTCTGAAATAAGAGCAAGTTTCAGTAGTTCTGAATCCAGGCCTTGCTAGCGATCACATATAACAAAGAGTTCTGAAGCAAGGTTGGGTCACACAAAGACATGGAAGCCTGGTTAGGCAATATTATAGTATTATCAAGGTAACAGAACTGAGCTTAAAGGGCCAGTAACAATTACAAATTTCCATCATCCATATAAAAGGTCACTATTTAGACGTGTTTAAATATTTGTAAAATTGTGTTGTTTTTCTATTTACTGCTATAGGTTAAAGTGCATACCCCAGATGACAGTAACTAAACCCTGCTACATTCTACACACTGATCACTTGATCTGTTTAGTAGCATATATATATATATATATATATATATATATATAATAATAATTGGCCACAGCAGAGTAGATAAGATAAATAATATGCATGATGTCCCTTTAAATAAAGAAAACAGGGGGCGGAGCTAACCGCCAGAGAGGATAGAAGCATTGATACAGAGCTCTGTCAATAAACGGCAAAACGACTCCATTTAACCTCACAGAATCCACTGTAACTGAGAGAATACAGGGGTAACACATAGCAGGACGATCCGGCAATAGACTTTTCTGGTTAATACTGATACAAAACTATCCGGGTTAAACACTACCGGAAGAAAATCAGGAAAGACTGCGGCTGCGGCCTACATCGGAACTTGCTACTTGGACTGAGCAACACAAAGCTAACCCGCTATGCCTAATCTGACCTACCAAGGTGGGTACTCCATAGAGGAACAGACCGATCATCAGGCCAGCCCGGTGTGAAGTAGGCCAGAGAGTCAGGGAAGTGGCACAAACGGTGGCCATCTTGGCCCACCAGGAGGCCTCACGGCAGTAAGTACATGTGTAAATAATCACATCCCAGCCCACACCGGGTTCGATAAAAGGCAGGATCTTGCATAACCCACTTGGACACCCTCTCCTAAGCCCAGATAGCCCAGCCTGGCACCCCTTGGGAACCTGCATAACTCCGGGTCTATTTACCTGCATGAGACAACCTACAAAGGTAATTAAAAATACAATAGACCACACTCCAGCCTGGGAAGGGGGAATCTAGGCCCATACAGCATTAGGAGCTCTACTAAGCAACTCTGCAAAGGTAATCACATACCCCATCCCTATAAAGCTGACTTGGGTACCTTTTCAGCAACACTGCATCACAACTTTAATACTGCAGGAGAGACTTTCCTTAATACCCTCTCCCCTCCCTTATCCTGTCAGCCCGCAGGGGTGACAGGTCATATTCCCTATACCTTTCTCCATGATCGTCCAGTGAGGACAACTGCCCTGGGGAGAGGGATGTTACTAGCACACTGTAGCTTTAAAGTCAGCGAAAGAAATTTATCAGAGATCATACACTTCATATATAGGAGGTGCACAATACGCCAAGGTTGCCAGTGGAATGGTACCCCCATATAAACTGCCTCTATGTGATATCTCAGACCCACAACTATAGGCACCTCAACATATACCTAGCCCACTCCCCAGAACTGTGAGTGCTGATATGTAGTCTACCCAGTAGAGATGCATGGGGGAGCTTGTCTAGCAAACCACTAAGAAAAGCAAAATAAAACTTGCCAGCCTATGGAGTAATGATTGCCTCCATTATTCCACAAAAGCATAATATGTGATCATAACAAGGGATACAAGAGATATTAAGGGGATATAGTAACTACCCACCTCTGGACCTCCAAATATTGTTTTCAGCGACAGATCAACGGGCCACAACTTAAATTTAATGATCTCATCGGAGGGGCCTAAACACCTGCTATAACAAGACTGTACTTATTGCTAGATAGCAAAATGGCCTCTAGGAGAGTGATTAAGGGAGACAAATCAGCTACTAAAACCTCTGCAATGTCATCTTTCTTTAAAGTTTCACAATCCAACAATAGCAACAAAAACATGGAGGTAGACGGAGACTCAGATCAAGATTCTACATCGCAAATAGAAGATAATACCCCACTAACAAAATCTGATTTGCGGACCTTGGTCTCAAAAAAAGACATTGCCAACAACTTTGAAAAATTATGGGAGAAATTTGATTCTATTCATTCTTCTGTTACTAACAGCTTGTCTGAGATTAAGTCTGATTTGACAGATATGGGGAACAGGATAGATATGCTTGAGGACCAGAAGGATGCCATGGTAGAGAATGTGGATAAGATATCGCAAGTGGTGTCAACACAACAGCAACAGTTATTGGAATTCCAGGATAAGCTGGGTGACCTGGAGAACAGAAGCAGGAGGAATAATCTCAGGCTGAAAGGAGTTCCAGAGGAAGTGACTGCTGCGGAATTACCAGCATATCTAGCGCAACTTTTTAAAATGACTTTCTTCCCAGACAAAGAGAAGAGCCTCCAAGCCGCTAGATTGCAACCCACATTCAAATTTCAAGGCAATGTGATACAATTTTATCAAGATCTGAGCAGACTTTGCAAAGATGAAGTGCACTGAAACCCCTTACCTCCTTGCTGAGGAAACAGCAAATACAATACAGATGGTGTTTCCCTTTTGCCTAATCATCACGAAGGACACCAAAGTAATTACCATCAAGGAACCAGAAGATATCCCCGAAGTGTGTGGGGTGCTCGGCTTGGAGGTCCCCTAGACCAGGTTACTGATGTATTACACATATTGTTTAATGCCTTTTAATTAGAATATAATTAATGTGACTAGATGGGCTCCCCCAGCCCTCCCCTTCGTAAGGGGACAAATAGAGAAAATCCAACAGTTACTAAGTTGCTTTTTTCAAGCGTGTTGCCCCAATGTTGGGGATAAAAATTTGGTTATTGTTTTCACCTGTTTGACATGTTTCACTACCCCAAATGTTTTTTATCCTTTCAGTGACACTTCCAAGGTGCAATCCTGTAGGTTCCAGGGTCCGAAGACTAGCAGCGCAGAAATTAAGATTTCTCATATAAGGGTAGATATCTGGGTTTTCTACACTCCCAGAACAGGGCAGAGAGAGAAGGACAATACATATGATGTCTAATATACACTTAATATCACATAATGTCAGAGGGCTCAATACTGACACCAAACGGAGAATAGCTACTGTATGTCCCAATACACATCCCTAAATGCCAATATCCTGTTTTTGCAGGAGACACACCTCCTTAAAGCCAACATTCCAAAATACAGGGCAAAACATTTCCCCCAACGAAAACCAACATGACTTCTTTAGACACATCTCCCATCTTATAACACAGTGGTCTCAAACTAAAATCATACTGGCAGGAGACTTCAACATCACTATGGTCCCTCATACATCGGTTAATAATGTCCCCTTATCTAATAAACAACACAGACACAACAGATTGGTCAAATCGATACAAGACTCACTGGCACTACACGCTTTGATTGATACCTGGCACACATTGTATGGGGGGATGAGCGACTACGTTCTATTCGGCAGCACATAGAACCTACATACGGTTGGATTATGTTTATGTTAGCCAGATTCTCCACTAAATGCTCAAAAGCTCCTCTTGTGTGTGGTCAGACCACTCTATATAATCATTAAAATTGGGTGGGATGCGAGATGTTCAACGTAATAGGACGTGGACATTTGATCCAACTCTTTTGAAAAACCCACAGAGACATGATAGCATCTTACAGGCATTGGTGGAGTTCTGGAGGATAAACATAAATACTACAACCAACCCTATAAAAACACGACACTACAGACTCTTCAGACTAAAAAGACTATGTTAGCAAAGATATTAAACTCCCAGGTGGCAAGGGCGATTCAGAAATTGAAAGCATACTATTTTATTTATGCTAATAAGCCGAAAAATATATGGCCCACAAAATCAGGGAGAGATGTAGAGCCTCAGCTATCCCTCTCATAGAGACAGACCAGGGGACGTTCACAATAGTGGACACGTTTGCTACATTTTACAGCAAACTATATGATGGACAGAAAGTCATACATAGCACAGAAATGGATAGGCACACTAACGAGTTCCTTGCAAATTGCCCACTACAGTCACTTACCAAAGACCAAATAGATAGCCTTAACTCCCCGGTCACCAGTCTAGAGGTATTAAGTGAAGTGAAGGACCTTAAACCTGGTAAGGCGGCAGGCCCTGATGGTTTTCCAGGAGAATATTATAAGCTGTTTTGCAGCACCTTAATTCCACATCTAACCAAATTCTGTAATTGTATCCTAGAAGGAAACCCTATTGCAAGAGAGCTATTGCTAGCGAAAATAGTGGTGATCCCCAAACCCGAAAGAGACCATAAAAAATGCCAGAATTACCGACCAATATAATTGATAAACCAAGACTTAAAGCTTTTTACCAAGATCTTAGCAAACCGACTAAAGGTAATTCTTCCCGGCTTGATACACCCAGATCAAGTGGGGTTTATTAAAGATAGAGAAGCTCTAGACAATAACTGCAGAATCACCAATCTCATTCATCACTTAGGGAGACAGCGGACGCCTTCTCTGCTTTTATCGCTGGATGCAGAGAAGGTGTTCGATAGAATTGACTGGAGATACATGATGTTGGTTTTACAGAGGATGGGTTTCGACGGTTCTTTTATGTCAGCAATCCGAGCAATTTACTCTTTTCCCCAGGCCCAGGTGATTGCAGGGGGCTATAAGTCTGACACATTCCCTATTCTTAATGGTACGAGACAAGGGTGCCCCTTGTCTCCCCTATTATTCGCGCTCTGTATCGAACCATTGGCAGCGAGCATAAGAGTGCACCCAGACATAGCGGGAGTCAAAACAGCACAATCAGAATATAAACTTGCCTTGTTCACGGACGATATTTTACTAGCAATTACAAAACCCCTCATATCCTTACCCAATTTATATACAATGCTAAACTCTTTTTCGGCTATATCAGGTTACAAAATTAACTCGAATAAATGTGAAGCTCTTTCTATAGCCATTCCCTCCCAGACTCAGAAGCTATTGGAGTCAAACTTTGACTTTAAATGGGTCAAGCATACACTTAAATACTTGGGGATTAACCTACCGCAACAGATGCAAGATTTGTATAAATATAACTACCCACCGTTATTTTGAAAAATTAGGCAAGACATTATGAAATGGGAGCAAATATAATTTCTCCTGGCTAGGAAGGTTAGAGGCGGTCGAAATGACTATATTACCCCGATTACTGTATCTATTCAGGGCACTGCCGATAGCGATTGTCAAATCAGATATAGAAAAACTACAAACAGATCTTTTTGCTTTTATCAGGGGGATGAAATCAGCTAGAATATCTAAGTCTTTAATACAGCTACATAAAACGTTAGGTGGGGTAGGAGGCCCTAATTTGATGGATTACTATAGGGCAGCTAGGATGCAATGTTGCTGAAGAGGTCAGAGGAACCCATTTGGATTGCTTTAGAGACAGAACTAGAAGGGAGGGGTGACCCGGACTCCATCCTTTTGGATATACAACAGACTGGAGCTAAGGCTCACTCCCCAGAGACACACAGAGGTGAGCTAACAATTAAACTATGGGCAAAACTGAGGAAAAGAGAAGATATTCTCCCAAGAAATTCCTTATTAATGCCAATTAGGTATCTATTACAGGGGGACACACGTAAACACCTAGAGAAATGGGAAAACAAGGGCTTGTACAGAGTGGCCGATATTCTAGAGAGTGGGTCGGTTTTGTCTTTTTCCCACTTACAAGATAGAATTGCACCCCTCAAATTACCCTGGTTAATTTATTTGCAGCTACAGTCCTCTCTCCGAAACTTTCTGAAAAACACACCAAGCAAGGTGTCCACGGTGTTAGAGGCCTCTGGCATCAGTCCCCATAGATCCAAACACTCTATATCTAGACTTTATGTGGCAATTCAATCCCCCCCAAACACACCTAAAACCCACATCATGTTAGCGTGGGAACGAGAACTAGACATAATAAAAGACAGACAGGAGTGGGAAACATTATTTCAGTTGGGAGATAAAGGACTATTAAGCATTGACCTGAAAGAAAACACAATGAAAACAGTCTTCCGATGGTACTTGACCCCAGTTAGGACATCTCGTATGAACCCTCAGGGGGGCGACTTGTGCTATAGGGGCTGTAGGAAAAAAGGTACTTATAAGCATATGCTGGGATGCAGGGGTGTGCCGTGGAATAGATGTCTTTATGTACAAGGTACTTTCCTCTCTACAAGAAGGTCACTGTTTCTTTCACTGTTCCTCCCCTCCTTTCTTACTGTTTGTTAACAAAACTTGATGACTTTTAAAGTAAGAAATATTTTTAATATATATTAACATAGCACTGTGGATGAACTGATGTGGTGGTCTCCCAGAACCTGAAAGGGCGATACCCTCATTGGATCATCATTAGAGGGCCAAGCGCTCCTCTTTAGGAGATACACAGAAGAACAGAGGTGGATTAGTGGATCTGTAGATGTTGTTAATGAAAATTGAATGCATGATTGACCCACCAGTTTGTTATGTAACATAGTTATGTGGCCACAGACCAGAAACATTGTGCAAGAGAATGTTGAAACTTTATAAAAAGTTTAATAAAAAATATTTAAACATAAATAAAGAAAACAAACTGGTACAATAACAATGTCATACTCAGAAGATTAAAGTGATTGTAAACTTTTTTGATGTGATCCACAGTATATAAAATTATTCATAAAACCAGGGGCACTTTCATTCATTAAAATATTTAATTATTTAATTTCCATTTATTAATTGTAAACATTGCGCCGTTCTTCCTCCCACATCTCATACTTTATTTTTGTCTTAGATGATGAATCCAGCTTCATCCAATCGTTGTGTGCCCCAGGAGCTGGATGCCAAAGATTGGATGAAGCTGGATTCGTCATCTAAGATAAAAATAAAGTACAATGTAAACTGTGGATTACAGCAACAAAGTTTGCAATCACTTTAAATACATCATAAATATATTTAACAATATAAATGTATCTTTTCCATTGTATTTTTATTATGCATTTGTTGATTATGTAATTCTGCTGTATTTGTATTTGTTTCTGTTTTAGTGATGTAACTTAATTAGCCTACTTTTTTATTAATATGTGTTCCTGTCCACTGACCCTTATGTCACCGTATACATACAAGAACATATTTAAACAAATACCGTCAGTATTTTCAAAAACAGTTGAATGTTTAATGAAGGCCACATCGCCTGCTTTCTCTGCCAAACACCTGGAAAAATTCACATGAAAATAAGGGTTATCTTAGGAGTGTTTACAGGTAATGCAAGTTAACTGTTCAGTAAAAGGCTAAAACAGATGGAGAAAAATATATATTTAAACAACATAACAATCCAATATAGCCAAAAGAAATAAATGTAAAGGAAGCCACGTATTCCACCATCAATTTGTATATACACATCAGGTGCAAAATGCTAACAGCAAGATTTAGCACAGTTCTGTCTTCCCTAAAACATTATTACACTTTTGCTTTTTTAAAGGGATATGAAACCCACATTTTTTTCTTTCATTCAGATAGAACATACAATTTTAAGCAACTTTCTAATTTACTCCTATTATCAATTTTTCTTCATTCTTTTAGTATCTTTATTTCAGGAAGCATTAATGTAAGCTTAGGAGCCGGCCTATTTTTGGTTCAGACCTGGGTAGCGCTTGCTGATTGGTGGCTAAATGTAGCAACCAATCAGCAAGCGCTTCCCAGGGTGCATGCTCTATCTGAATCATGAAAGAAAAAAAGAAAAAAAAAATATTCTCACACATAATTAGAAGAGTTTTAGAACTTGAAAAAAGATTTAAAAAAATAAATAAAAAATAAATAAATCCCTTGTTGATAAATACTTCATAGCACACAACAGACATTTCCACAGACAAGGTGTGGGGGGCAGGGGGAGCTTGTGTTTCCCTCTGGTAGGATGAGAATGGGTTGGGGATATGTGATGTTGCTATGGATTATTAAGGACACAAAATACAGACTATAATTCAGATTCTTCTTTTGATAGTCTGTGTGGCAGGTGGTATCTGATTGGCCATTCCTCTGCCTGTTCTGCATTAAAAAAAAAACTTGCTTTAGGAACGCTTTTTAAAAACTTGCAGGTAAGAATCTGTAATTACTGTCTTCAATGCATTAAATACATTGCAGAAAAAAATAAGTTTAATGTCCTTTTAAGTGAGGGAAACTTTGTAAGGTTTATGCCCACAGCTACTTCCATGCCCAGCTTGTCCCATCAATGTCACATACCAAAAAGGTTAAATGCTAGGAAAAGGTAACAAATGCCACTAAGATTCACCAAACGCAGAAAATTATCCTAACTACCTCTCTTTTTCTATTTGGGAGCCTCTCAGATTGTAAGTACACAAAGAAACCATATGCAAACAGGTACAGGGAAATAAGGAGCTGTTTATGTTGTCATCTGTTATTTACCTAAATGCTCCAGAATACCCAAAATACTGTTCTTGAGTGCTCAATGCACATTTGTTTTTACCACTCCCATCACCCTTGCAAAGTTGACACAGCTTAGCTGGAAAGTCTTTCTGGTTACCCCCAGGCACGCAGCTTGCAGAGAAAAAATTGGTGACAGCTTTGGAATAAAAAAGAAAATGATATTTAGTTTGAGATAAAATATCAGCCAAATAATTGAAGTCAGGAGAATATGAGGTAAAAAATAATAAAATATGAATGGAGAATTGTTTAATGTTCAGCATAATGTAGTCAGCAGCGATACTTAACAAAGCATCTTCACTGACACTCAGACAAGAGGAAGAAATGCAGATTATGTACCTTTTGCAATGTTGCAGCCTTCTGGCCTGATCAAACCCTTCTTAATCAGAGCACCTATAGGTATGTTCCACCCAGCGGTTCGTTCATAACCCGTGTGGCAGGATTTCTTCCCTTTCAGTTCATGGATAGTAAAGGCTTCGGTATTGCTTTTATAGACCACAGCTACTGCATAATAGCTACTTGTCAGATCCCCTGCTAATATAAGGAGAAACAGAACATTAGATGTAACTTAATATTTCCACTAAATGTTTTACAGATCAGACTCATAATGGGATGTTTCACACTAATATCTGAATACCAGGTGTGTAATGTATGTCAAATGTTTTAAACATCCTCTAAGTTGTGTTGTTGAGTGTGCGAAACATTAGTAAACAGGGAGTTACTAAATGACTCTTTACAGTAATACTCTCAACTATCATTTAATCTCGTTCTCTTTATTTGTTCAATTCAGAGTCTAAAGGAATATAGAAACCACAGATTTTAATTCTCAAGAAATATTTGTTATGGTTTATTTCCTTTTCTTATCACTAGTTGCTAGGATTCTGAAATATCTTGTTTTTCTGCAAAGTAGTTACTTTCTCAAATGTCCTCTGTTCCATCAGCCTATTACATTCATAGGATGCCAATATGTAAATGGTACATCATGCTATTGTTTATTGCCTGTTTATGTTTATACTGTTACAGTTTCCATTATTTGAATTTCTTTTTCTCTGGTGAAAAACAGGAAACATATCACAGGAGAGAGTGCATAAATATGACATTGAACTTTCTGAGAAGGTTCCCATTACAAAACAAATGAGGTTCATCATAAACAGTTGTTAAAATATTGAGCATCTACATCTCAGGGTGAGATGCATCATCAGCAGAATATTATCCTCTTCTCTTATGGGAACATTGATCTAATGAAATCCTGCATCAGTCATCAGAGGGCCAAAAACTGACTATATCAAGAGAAATGATAGGTGTCCTAAAATGAGGGTCATAAACTATTATAGGAAATACAAAAAAGTAAGAGATGAGAAACTAAATTCCCATAGGTGGATAAAATATGAATATATACAATCTTCTACATTTCCATTGTCATATACTACCCTTTGGTCTGTGATTTAGTGACTGGTAACTGGAAACATTTAAACAACACAAAAACACCAAATGAAGATTCCATTCAGCAAGAAAGTACAATATTGATAAATGTATTATCTATTCTCCTGCATAGCAATAACTGATAAAGGATGAGTCATTATAAATAAGTATAATACAAAACACATATTTTTCTATGTTCCTTTGTTACATACCAGAATAACTCTCTCCGGCAGCTGGCACCAACCCATATATATTTCCAGCAGTATAAATGTCTCTTCCATTCAAAGTAACAGCATCAATCTCTTTTTTCTAAGGAAAGCATTACAGCAAAGCTTTAAAAATTAACCTTTTTTTCAATGGAATGTAAACGACATGTTAAAGGAATCTGAAAGAAAAAGACTCTGACCTGTATCATTTCCATACAGGCTTCAGGTTTGTCAGCAGATACACACTGCAGCGATGGGTACAAAGTCTTGTTTATGAAGGCAGCTGCCATATCTGCACACTTCCATATTTCACTGGTGGATAAGGTGCACCAGCGCAGAGATTTTGGCAGACCTAAAACAAATCATTATAGGATATAACAAATAGTAAAATGGCAAACTGGCTTATGCTGATAACATATTTATGCATCTGTCTTTCTAATTATTTATTTGTTAATGTCTAGAAATCCACTAGTCTCATTAAGAAAGCATAATTTATGCTTACTTGATAAATTCATTTCTTTCATGGTGGTGAGATTCCAAGATACATTACTCCTGGGAATTATTCTTCTCTACCACTTGGATGAGGCAAAGATTTCCAAACCCTAAGAGCTCTATAAAACCCCTCCCATCAGTCTAACATATAAGTCAAACAAAAAAGGTAGGAAAAGAAATAAGATCAAAATAATAAGAGCAGAAAAAAAAGCTGTGTGCAAAAAAAAAATCAACTCAAAAAACAAACACAGGTTGGGTCTTGTGGACTCTCACCACCATGAAAGAAATTAATTTATCAGGTAAGCATAAATTATGTTTTCTTTCATACAGGTGGTAAGAGTCCATGATCCATTACTCCTGGGGACTAATACCCAAGTTGTGCAGTCCACGAGTCAGTGAAACTAAATCCACAACCCAAATAGAACCTAAAGAATACAGGGTATACAGAACAGGGTAAAAATGCAAAGACAAAGGGGCGGAGCCTGGCCACGCTAGCTAATGGCCGCACATTGATCTAGCTCTGAAACCCCAAAACCTTTCATGTAAAGAGTAATGCAGCCTACAGCCTAACAAAACTATTCCTATCATCCTAAATATATCAGCCTCATACCGGACACTTGGTCATTGGAGCAGATGCCCTACAGACCTTGCGGATACAAATCCTGAAACGAGCCTACCTGCAATCGACTGCACGCTGCACAATATGGGCCTAAACCCTGCATGGTGCTCCATCTAGCCACCGCACATCAAGCACACATCAAAAGTGCCACAAATCCCAGGAAGAGGATCCCTGAGTCCTTAACAGCGGGTTGCTTGTTGGTGGGAGAGTGGACAACACGCCGCAGACAGAAATGTGGGCGGTGAGTAAGGTACCGCACTCAGAAGCTAATTTGCCCATCATTAACAGTCCCGACAGAGAGGATTGAAAAGAGGCTGTGGGTCACATCACTAGCCCCTCATAGGGCACGGGATTTACCTGTGGCAAGCACCAGTAACAGATTTGACGGTGGGGCGCACAGAGAAAGCGGTAAGGCGGAGGGGACACAGTACGGCCTTATAGGCGGCTCTTGACTAGACAGCTAATAACCGGGCCCATATAAATTAACTCATAGGGTGCAGCAGAGAATCAGTGAGGGGCCAAGCGGGGATGGCCCAGACCTGCATTACATATGCGGGGAAAAGCCCTCCAGACAGTAGTGGGCCCCAGGCGCCCTGTCGTCAGGGAAATATTGCACCATTGCACTGTGTGGTGCCCTGCTTTAGCAGAGATAACAGATCAGATTCTAGTCTACAAATTTAAAAAAACAGAGTGGTCCCTTTGTATACCTCCCAAGCATAATCTATAGACCCAATTCCAACGTTACAATGGGTCAGGGCCCAGCAGCGACCCATATATCACGCACAGCCCTGACAGACAAACATGGCTAGCAGAAGAGTCACCAAACCTTCTAGGAGCTCGCAGTCCACTAACATGGAAAATTACTTAATTGCACCTGAGACGGCCTCTGGTCCAGCGAAAGATCAGTCAAGGCCCAGCGGACACGATGTTGCAGCCCAGATACATAATATGGAGTCGACACAGCATGACTACATCATTAAAGAGGACTTTAGGCACCTTTCTTCCAAGTATGACATCAAGGAAGCCCTGCTGGATGTGAAACATATGTTCAGTGAACTCAAAAAGGACATTGTTGCAGCGGACCACAGGGTCACAATGGTGGAGGAGTCCTTACGCTCAAACCTCCAGCTTCAATCCAGCTGCATTCAGCCTCAAGAAACAATTGTACAAAACCTGACTGAAAGACTAGAAGGAGCAGACGTAACAACCTACGGCTCCGGGGAATTTCGGAGTCGGTAAACCCACCTGATATAGGTCACTACATATAAATACATTAAATATTCTCTGATGGCAGCGGATGTTCATGTAGAACATGCACATAGAGCCCTTAGGCCTAAGCCGCCAGCAAGGGCCCCACCCAGGGACATTATTGTTAAACTCTTGTCATGCCGGGATAAGGAAGAGATACTCAGGCACTCTAGAAATAAGCACCCCCTCACGTATGAGGGGTCTGAGATTCAAGTCTTTACTGATCTGTGCCCAGCAACCTTTCAGAAACAAAAAGACTTCCGCTATATTACATCGACGCTTAAAGACCAAAAGATACAATACAGATGGGGATTCCCCACCTGTCTAATCACATCCAAAGATGGAGTAACAGCTACCTTCAGAATGATTGCTGACCTACCTGCCTTAAACCAAGTCCTGGGTACACAAATAAGGCTCCAGAATCTGACAATGGGCCCAGCACTTCCTGAACCTGGAGCAAACAACAATGACAATGAGATCTGCCCTGGCTAAACCTTTCCTAACATCTAGGTGTCTCTGACACTGCTCACCAGGTCGAGTGGAGACTGATGCCTGGCATGATCCTGCACACCCTGATTGGGTGCTTGGGCCCTACTCTTTCTCTGGACACCAGACAGACAAGTTCTCATTCTTATTGATGCAATGTTTTGCCATACCTGTACATGTCTAGCATTAGGCTCTACTCACTCATTTAGTCTGTTGCCACTTAGCCTTCACCCAGTTGGGGCCCCGACACCATGCCTGATATGGACTGTCTGGTCCAGTTTTGGGACTTTGGAGGACAAGAGACTCTCTTTAGTTTCAAGAGATTTGAATACTGTTCTGCACACTTTCATGCTGTGACACGTTTCCTAATTTTGATATATATCAAGTTACTGTTTTCTCTGTTATGTTGTTTCTATATGTTTATGCTGCTTTCATGGCTCCCACCCTAAACACATAAGCGACAAGTACGTTACAGAAGTCCATCTTGAGGGGACATTACAGCTCCTCAGAATATTAGCAGTAGCCCCCCCTTTTTCTCTGGGATGTACTTGACTATATAGATCCCTGGGACCTAATATCCACCACCCCTAATTAACACTCTGGGCAGCTGGAGTGCCTCTTAATATCCTCAAGACTGGTTCACGAGTCCATCACATTGAGTCTGGGTGGTGGCTTGATCACGGGTGTCCACCTTAAGAGAATAATACACCCTTATGGGTAAACGTTGGGCCCCTGTTCACTAGGGATAAGTTTGAGCTGAGGGAACCCCAGATTTACTTATTTACCAATCACCCTAGGGCTCCAGGCCCTTATAATGCCTTAGTTTGGTCTTTCCAGATTTATGGTATAAGCTGTTCCTACCACATGGGACTGGCAAGATCGGGCTTAATAACACTCCACAGGAAATAGGGTAGAGTAGGCACAGAAAAAGGTAGCTTTTTTAAAATCTTGCTGGAATAAGGTCCTGAATAACGCATCCCTTCCAAATTCCTTGTCTGGGGACCGGGCCTAGACACCTCTCTGCTGTTTATGTAGAGGGTGGGGGGGGGGGGTAATACTATGTTTAAGTGCATTTTGGCTGCATCTACCTACATATGTTATTATATAAGTTTACATTTCAATACATGAGAGTAATGGGATTACTACCCCCTGAGATATCTATATATATTTATTTTTGTTTGCATACTAACCATTTAATTTTCAGATCCTGCCCCAATATTTGGGGAACCCCCTAATACCCCTCCTCACCTAGAGCTATTAGAGTTCTAATTCCCCATCCCCACCTTCCCATAATAGCGATCTGCTACAACTTCACTAAACTCTCCCACCCCTTGATTAGTTTCCCTCAGACCTCCTTTGCCAACATCCCTCTTTACTTTTCTTACATTTTGTTTCCTTTCTATTTCCTCTCCCTTTGCACACCTCCTGCCCAAATGGCTAGCTTACATAGAAGGGTTGGCGACCATCCCATAGACCTCATCACCATAAATGTCAAAGGCTTTAATAACCCAGGAAAGCGCTCTATAGTCACCCGGAATATTCACAGAATGGGAGGAGATGTGATCTTTATTCAGGAGACACATTTGTCCAGATCTAGGGAACCTATATGGTTTGACCATCAGTACCCAGTAGCATACTTTGCCTCCGGCCCCCCTCTGGCTAGACCAACTTCGTAGAGACCCCGAGGGCAGGTACCTGATCCTGACTGGCACACTCTATGACAGACCTGTTACTCTGGTAATCTGTACTTCCCGAGCTCCGCACAGGACTCATTCCTCAAAAAGATTTTGCATAAGATCTTAGAAGTACAACCTCTTCTTTGGGGGGGGGGTGACTTTAATGCATCACTCAGCCCTGACTTAGGCACCTCTGACAGCCTCTCCAGTACCTCCCACAGGGTAATTAAACATCTTACTAGAACCCTTAGAGACTTAGTCCTCCATGATATATGGTGCACATTGCATACTACCGCTAAAAATTATACTGTTTATTCCCATCCACATAGGAAGTATACAAGAATCGATTACCTCTTCACAGATCCAGCAGGGCTATCTATAACAACCAGTAGCTGTATAGGCCTGATTACATGGTCAGATCATGCCCCAGTAAAATGCTCTATAGAGTGGCCTAGTGTACCGGTGACTCCCTTTGTATGGAGGCTGGAGGAATCTCTACTTGACAACCACCTCCTTAAGCAAGAATTGCATAACAGTATCGAAGAATACTTCCGCCTGAATTCGGTGGACTCTATGTGTCCTACCACTGTCTGGGAGTCACACAAATGTGTGATCTGTGGTGTCTTCATTAAACACAAATCAGCAATGAACTGAAAGAAAAAAGAACAATATGGGACCCTCCTGGCTAGGGTGTCCCAAACCAAGAAGGCACACAAGGAATCGCCTGCAAATGAGGCACTAAATGAATGACCTCTCCTTGGCTAGGTCAGCTTTACTGCATTATCTGCGAGAAGAGAATCAAGTGAAGGTGCTAATGCTCAGGCAATGCTTTTTTGAAAAGGGAAACAAGCCAGGGAAGCTTCTTGCACAGGCTATTGCATGACAGAGACTCAAAGCATATGTTTATGAGATCTTAAACCAAGGAGGGAATAGTCATAAAGATGGACAAGCTATTGCAAATACATTTAGAAGCTTTTACGAATCCCTCTATAATATTCCCCCTTCGGGCAATGAGCAGGTTGGGCAAGTGCATGGATCTGCATCGAAGCAGGCAGTAATGGACTATATCTCTGGGGTGGACATGCCAGTGCTGACACAGGAGGAGGCAGACCAAATGGAAGCCCCCTTCATGAGAGAAGAGATCTTATTGGCCATCAAAGAACTTTCTACGGTCAAGAGTCCTGGCCCTGATGGGTTTGGAATCCGATACTATAAAACCTTTAATGACGTGCTGGTGCCTTGTCTGCTTCGCATGTTCAATCTGCTAACAGAGAAGCCAACCTTACCACACACAATGTTGGAAGCATTAATTACAGTGATCCCTAAGCCTGGTAAGACTGTGAATCTGCCTGGAAATTACAGGCAAATCTCTCTCCTAAACTCTGACGTTCAGATCCTGGCGAAGATTATCGCTAATCACCTTAGTGGCCTCTTGCCTCGGTTAGTCTCCACAGACCAGGTCGGGTTCATTCCGGCTAGGGAGGCGCGTGATAACAACCTGAAAGTCATTCAACTAATCTCCCATGCCCAAGCGAACTCCACGCTGCTGGCATTAGTGTCGACGGACACGGAGAAGGCTTTTGACCGGGTCAATTGGGTGTTCATGCGCCATACCCTGATGAAGCTGGGATTTGGCCCAGGCTTTATCCACAAAGTTTTTTCCATTATACTCGACATCCAATGCGAGAGTCCGTGTAAATGGTATCTTATCTAAACCATTCCACATCACCACTGGCATGAAGCAGGGGTGCCCTCTCTCCCCGTTGCTGTTTGCATTGGTAGTAGAGGTGCTGGCATGTAAGATTTGCACCAATCCAGGTATCAAAGGCATCAAAGTCGGCAATACAGAGCATAAGTTGGCAATGTATGACGATGATATCCTGCTGACCCTGACTAACACCGCCTCCTCTCTCCAAGCATCACTTGCTGAATTTGAAGACTATGGGAGGGTATCTGACTTTCTGCTTAACCCAACCAAGTCGGAGATCCTAAATATTACAGAACCACCATATGTCATAGACTCCCTACGAGCACAGTGCCTGCTTCAGATTGCCCCAGATATTTAAAATATCTTGGAATTACCTTCGCTCCCTCAGTAAAATAAATTGCTGAAGTCAATTACAAGTGCATTAGAGATGAGGTGGTAAGGGACCTGGCCATGTGGAAAAATAAAACTCTCTTGGATGGGACGTATACACGTCATCAAAATGAATATCCTGCCTAGAGTATTATATATAATGCAGATGATCCCCCTCTCCTCAGCCTCACACCTTATCCACCAGATCCAATCAGAACTTGAAGCATATATATGGAATGGATTGAAACCGAGAGTCAGCAAGAAAACAATGTATCTTCCCAGGGATTGGGAAGGTGTGGGGGTCCCGCACCTGAATGAATACCGTAAGGCCATCGGCCTCCAGCGCCTGGTGGAGTGGTGCCACAGCTCCGCCAACAAGGCCTGGATAGGGCTAGATAATGAACTATTACAAAGGGGCAACATTGGTTCTGAGTAACAGCTTCACTCCATCCTAAACAAATTCAGCAGTATCCCCTAATGGAGGATGTCTTCCAAAACTGGGATGGTCTGATTAGGACCGAGGGTGTTATTTCAAACGTTAATGCGCCGGGGTGTTAAGGGGCTAATTCCAAAATATTGGAAATCATTATAAGTGCCCAGTCTGGGGGAGTGAAAGGCCGGGGTGGGGGACCTGCTTAGTCTGGAGAGATACCACTATCTCAAAATGGGGAAACTGGTTGCACATGAGTATATGTGGGAGTGAAGCAGCGCCTCAAAATGAGGTTTAAGTATACTATGTATTTTCTCCATACACATGAGTATATGTCATTACTCTGTGAGGGTAAAACTCTCTAGCATTAGATCACCACTTCTGGGGAGAGTCCTGCTACAATTTACAGTTCATGAGTCTCAAGTTTTACTGAACATACCTATTCCTTCCCCTTTTTTTTCTCTCTCTCTTCCTTCCCCCTTCTGCCCCCTCTCCCTCCCTCCTACCCTACTCTCTGCAGTCCATTTTTGGGTAGACCAGTCGAGCCCTAACTCTCCTCCTGTTCTATGTTCTAAGGAACAGGGCAAGCAATCCTAAATGCAAGTTAACCTGGATGTGACTGGTCTCCCACACCATTCAATGTCTATACCTCATAAATCTGTGTTTGAAATACTGTGTAAAGTTTTAATTTCCTTAAGAACATTGAATAAACAAAGTTGACTATGTAGAGCATCTAGCTTTTATATAAAATTGAAAGCTCCAAGATACTGATGTTGATATGTATTACTTTCTATGCAGATGTCTTTGCAAGATATATAACTATGTACACATGAGCAAGTTCAATCAATAAAGGTTTTTTGGAAAAAAATGCAAAAACAACTGTCTAAAGGATTTTTTTTTTTTTACCAAAGGCTGCCTCAGAATAAGCAAAAAAAATCAAAATATGCAAGGTAGACCAAGTAGCTAGCTTGCAAATTTGGTCAACTGAAGCCTCATTCTTAAAAGCCCAAGAAGTGGCAACTGATCTAATAGAATGAGCAGTAAATCGTTTAGCCTCCAATTCATCAAAAGTTTTAACCAAGAAGCAACTTTCTGCCCTATCCTGGAACCAGGAAAAGGAACGAACTAGAAGGTTGTCTAAAATCCTTTGTAGCATCAACATAATACGTCAATGGTCTAACAACATCAAAATTATGAAGAAGTCTCTCTAAAGAATTCTTGGTATTACGACACAAAGAAGGGACAACAAATTCCTAACTTATAACGTCTGAAGACACTACCTTAAGTAAGAAGACAAATGTTATTCTCAAACTTTCCTTATTCAAATGAAAAATTAGATAAGGAGGATTATATGAAAGAACAGATAACTCAGAAACTCTTCTAGCAGAGGAGATAGCCAAAAGAAACAAAACTTTCCAAGAAAGAAGCTTAATATCCACATCATGTATAGGTTCAAATGGAGGAGCCTGCAAAATCTTAAAAAACAAATTTAGATTCCAAGGAGGAGAAATTGGTTTAATAATAGGCTTAATTCTAGCCAAAGCCTGAAAAAAACATGAATGTCAGTAAGATTAGCAATCTTCTTGTGGAGAACAAAACTGAAAGAGCAGAAATATGACGCTTCAAAGAACTGGCGGATAAATCCTTATCCAAACCATCCTGTAAACGGCAAAATCCTAGAAGTTCTAAAAGAATGCCAGGAAAAATCATGAGCCATACACCAAGAAATAAAGGCCATCCAGAGTTTGTAATAAATCTTCCTGGTCACAGGCTTAATGGCCTGTATCAGAGTTTCAATAAAAGAATCAGAAAACTCTCTCTACCTAAGAACTAACTTTATAATCTTCCTGCAATCAAGCTTAGAGACGTGAAATCTGGATGAAAAAATGGACCTTGAGACAGAAGGTCTGGAAGAAAAGGAAGTGACCAAGGAGGACAATTGCACATCTGAACAAGAACAGCATACCAAACTCTGCGAGACCAAGTCAGAGTAATCAGAATTACCAATGCCTCCTCTTGCCTGATTCTTTCAAACACTCTGGGAAGAAGAACTAGAGGTGGAAAAACATAGGCTTTTCGAAATGACCAAGGAACAACCAGAGCATCCACAAATACTGCCTGAAGATTCCTGGACCTCACACAGAACCTGTGAAGTTTCTGGTTCAACCAAGTTGCCATCAGATCTATCTCTTGGAGGCCCCAAAAATCCACTGTTTGATTGAAAAAATCCAGATGGAGAAACCAGTGGCATATTTAGGTTTTGTGTTGCCCTAGGCACTCAAAATTTTGCTGCCTCCCTACCCCCCATCAACCTCCAAGGTGTTAGACCTTTTTTGACCATAATATTTTTTGGCAGGGAGTAATGTGGATTTTTTTTTTTCCAATGTAAATGATCACAAGGACTTGCAAAACACTTGCATACATGAATACACACAGTTATACACAGGCACACACGAACAAACACATATACACATACACACACACAAATCCATTTATTGCTGATATATATATATAGTGCACTTCTCTCTGTATGTATTTAGTCTCCCTATGGGAAAAAGGGGCAACCAGACGTGGACTCCTTGCTCAGTGTGCTTAGAGGAATATAGCTACACCTCACTGACGAGGCCCAAAGAAGGCTGAAACGATCGTCTGGGGTTGCTGTGTTCCTTGTTCAGAGAGGAATTGCCTGGTATTTCGGCGCTGGACTGACTGTAATAGGCGGGATCAGACTGATATACTACAGGAAATTTCTTCTCTGTGAAAAGCATTACTGGGCTAAAAAGCTGCACCCAGGTGGTAAATCGCCATAGAACAGGCTAACAATGGTATTGAGCCAGTTGTTCGTTCCTGTGAGTGCACTTCTCTCTGTATGTATTTAGTCTCCCTATGGGAAAAAGGGGCAACCAGACGTGGACTCCTTGCTCAGTGTGCTTAGAGGAATATAGCTACACCTCACTGACGAGGCCCAAAGAAGGCCGAAACGATCGTCTGGGGTTGCTGTGTTCCTTGTTCAGAGAGGAATTGCCTGGTATTTCGGCGCTGGACTGACAGTAATAGGCGGGATCAGACTGATATACTACAGGAAATTTCTTCTCTGTGAAAAGCATTACTGGGCTAAAAAGCTGCACCCAGGTGGTAAATCGCCATAGAACAGGCTAACAATGGTATTGAGCCAGTTGTTCGTTCCTGTGAGTGCACTTCTCTCTGTATGTATTTAGTCTCCCTATGGGAAAAAGGGGCAACCAGACGTGGACTCCTTGCTCAGTGTGCTTAGAGGAATATAGCTACACCTCACTGACGAGGCCCAAAGAAGGCTGAAACGATCGTCTGGGGTTGCTGTGTTCCTTGTTCAGAGAGGAATTGCCTGGTATTTCGGCGCTGGACTGACCGTAATAGGCGGGATCAGACTGATATACTACAGGAAATTTCTTCTCTGTGAAAAGCATTACTGGGCCAAAAAGCTGCACCCAGGTGGTAAATTGCCATAGAACAGGCTAACAATGGTATTGAGCCAGTTGTTCGTTCCTGTGAGTGCACTTCTCTCTGTATATATATATATATATATATATATATAAACCCCCCAAACAAAGATTTCTTGATACAATATTTCCCCAAATGCAATATTAAGTGCTGAAAGCCAACTGAACTAAAGGCAATAGCTAGCTTAATAAATGAAAGGTTCAGATTCACCTCTAAAAAGTAAGCTCAATGGGCAGTTTCTTATTATAGCCCTTAGAATGTAAGTTCCTTAGGAAAAATCTCTCATTATATACCTGTATGATACTTCTAAAATAGCTTTTAACAAATATAGCCCAAAAAAATGCTGCCTCCCCCCAAACTTCTGCCCTAGGCGAGTGCATTGTTTGCCTAGACCAAAATATGCCCCTGCCATATGAGCCCCACTATGAAATCAACTAAGAGAATGAGAAGGGAGATATATTTTAGGGAAATTTTCATTGTCTGAGTAAAATGTCTTACACCTATCACTATAAATGCAGAAACAAACCTAATTGAGAAACAGGGTTTTATATATAAATGACTCACTCTGCACAACATATCATTTGCAGTTTTAATCTTTAGCTTTATAGGAACAAGAATTGGATAAGCACACTCATGTATCTGCATCTAGGTGCTAGCAGTATTCAGTGAAATAGTGGGTGAGCTTAATGCGGAAGCATAGTCTCTGGTTAATGATCTCTGCCTGTCTTTTCTAGAGCATAACATGAAATATGCAGTGGCAGGAAGAGAAGACTTACCCACTTGAAAGTTTTTGGGTTTTAGGCTTTGGGCTTATCTGTTCAATCCCACATAGGGCCAGATTACAAGTGGAGTGCTATATAATGCTCCAGCTCGAGCATTAACTGAGCTAGAAGTAAGCTTTTTGCACACATCCGGTTGCGCTCATATTATGAGTTGAAAGTAAACTGTTTCCTTTTGCACAGTAACCTAACGCGTGTAAAAGTCCAAACTTAGAATATCACACACGGCATAACGTATTCCCCAACAGTAGTCAATCAGCACTAACACAATCGCATATTCTCCAATGTGCTAAGCCGACATGAAAATATTAATATTTCCTGCAACCAAACTGCTTCAGAGGTTGCAAGGATATAGGTACATACTTCCATATGTGGTGGACCTGTCCCCTGGTAAGTCACATTTGGGATAAAACTTCTAGGTTATTGGGTGATATACTAGATCAAGACTTTAGTTTTGCACCGACTCAAGCCTTATTACATTTCCCAACTAAAAAAATAAACAAGCCAACAAATAAATAAATTAACACAGCAGTTCGTACCACTATAGCAAAATATTGGAAAACTTAAATTCCTAGCTTTGAAGCAGTTATAAATAAGATAAATGGTATCACTCTATGTCAGAGACTTCTGCTATACTTTTAGTTAATAGAGAGGCAGAACTAGCTGTTTGGGAAAGATGAGTTATGTGGGAGGAAAAGCAACGTAGAAGACATTGAGATAATAAATATTCACTGACTGATGTATATATTGACGACTAAAAGAATTAAGGTGTGGAAAGGACAACAAGTATACATCTATAGTTCAGATGTTAAAATAGTGAAGGGTGTGAGTGGGGTGAGTTGACCCAATTTTTTGAGGGAAGAGGAGCGATGGATGGCAGGGAAAGGGGAAGTTCTTTTTTTTATTGATATACAAAATATGTCTTGAAATTGAACATTGGTATCTTCATTGTGCAATCAACATGTTTGATGTCGTTTATCGTTTTTCTTTTTGGATTTTAATTATTTCTCTTTTCTGTTCCTGAAATTATTGTGAAATCAAAATAATTCAATAAAAAGAATATTCAACAAAATATTAATATTTCCCATTCCAATGTTATTCACATACAAGAATATCTTCTATATATTTATAAATTTTTTTTGCACAAATATATATCTATACCTATATATATTTACATGATAAAATAAAGGTATAGATAGCTATAGATATATACAGATATATATTTAGGAATATCTATTTATAAATACTTATATATGTGCAGAACATTGAATGTGAAATATTTACAGTAAATACATAGTTAAAACCTTAATTAAATATGAATATTGAATAAATATGATTTTTTTCCATGTTTTCATCTACTTAACTTCAAAGGGCTTAAATGCACATATATGCACCTCATATCTTTGAGCCCTTATAACTTTTTTTGTGCAATATTTAAAAAAAAAAAAAAAAATGTTTATTAGATAGTGTTAGTATAAGTGTATCTGTACTTTGTAATGTATTTTTTATGTGTTTTGTGAGACTTTTGTTTTGCAAAACAGTTTAACAGAGCTCTGAGATCGCCCTAACCCGCCGTGCGTTAACTTACCTGATAAATGAATTTCTTTAATATTGGCAAGAGTCCATGAGCTAGTGACGTATGAGATATACAATCCTACCAGGAGGGACAAAGTTTCCCAAACCTCAAAATGCCTATAAACCCCTCACCACACCCACAATTCAGTTTAACGAATAGCCAAGTAGTGGGGTGATAAAATAAGGAGTAAAAAAGCATACAAAAAGAGGAACTGGAAATAAAAATTTGCTTTTTATACAAAAAATCATAACCACCATAAAAAAGGGTGGGCCTCATGGACTCTTGCCAATATGAAAGAAATTAATTTAACAGGTAAGTTCTTACATAAATTATGTTTTCTTTCATGTAATTGGCAAGAGTCCGTGAGCTAGTGACATATGGGACAGAAATACCCAAGATGTGGGAGACCACAGAAGAGTCACTAGAAAGGGAGGGATAAAATAAAAGCAGCTATTTCCGCTGAAAAAATTAAATCCACAAAAAAATAAGTCTTAAAAATTTCACATAAATTTCAAGAAAAAAACTTAAATCATGAGCAGAAGAATCAAACTGAAACAGCTGCCTGAAGAACTTTTCTACCAAAGACTGCTTCAGAAGAAGCAAATACATCAAAATGGTAACATTTAGTAAATGTATGCAAAGAAGATGAAGTTGCTGCTTTGCAAATCTGATCAACCAAAGCTTCATTCTTAAAAGCCCAATAAGTGGCAACTGATCTAGTAGAATGAGCTGTAATTCTCTGAGGTGGAGACTGTCCCGCCTCTACATGAGTGTTGTGAATCAAAAGCTTTAACCAAGATGCCAAATAAATGGCAGAGGCTTTCTGACCTTTTCTAGGACTAGAAAAAACAACAAATAGACTAGAAATCTTCCTGAAATCTTTAGTAGCTTCAACATAATATTTCAAAGCTCTTACAACAGCCAAAGAATGTAGAGATCTTTCAAGAGTATTCTTGGGATTAGGACACAAGAAAGGAACAACAATTTCCCTACTAATGTTGATAGAATTCACAACCTTAGGAATACATTTAAACAAAGTCCACAAAACAGCCTTATCCTGATGGAAAATCAGAAAAGGAGACTCACAAGAGAGAGCAGATAATTCAGAAACTCTTCTAGCTGAAGAGATAGCCAAAAGGAACAACACTTTCCAAGAAAGTAGTTTAATATCCAAAGAATGCATAGGCTCAAAAGGAGGAACCTGCAAAGCCGTCAAACCCAAATTAAGACTCCAAGGAGGAGAGATTGATTTAACAACAGGCTTGATACAAACTAAAGCCTGAACAAAACATTGAATATAAAGAAGATTAGCAATTTGTATGTGAAAACCATCCTAAAGAAACTGAAAAATTCTAGGAATTCTAAAAGAATGCCAAGAGAATTTATGAGAAAACACCATGAAATATAGGTTTTCCAAACCCGATAATAAATCTTTCTTGAAACAGACTTACGAGCCTGTAGCATAGTATTAATCACGGAGTCAGAGAAACCTCTATGACTAAACACTAAGCATTCAATTTCCATACCTTCAAATTTAGCGATTTGAGATCCTGATTGAATAACGGCCCTTGGGACAGAAGGTCTGGCCTTAAAGGAAGTGGCCAAGGTTGGCAACTGGACATCCAAACAAGGTCCCCATACCAAAACCTGTAAGGCCATGCTGGTGCTATCAGAAACACGTGATTGTTCCAATATGATCTTGGAGATCACCCTTGGAAGGAGAACTAGAGGATAAATTTAAGCAGGTTGGTATCCCTGGACCTGGAAAGGTACCTGGGAAGCTTCTTGTTTAGATGGGAAGCCATTGGATCTATTTCAGGGATATCCCACATCTGTACAATCTGATAAAATACATCTGGATGGAGTGACCACTCCCCTGGATATAAAGACTGACAACTGAGATAATCCGCTTCCCAATTGTCTACACCTGGAATATGTATCGCAGAAATTAGACAGGAGTTGGATTCTGCCCAAGAAAGTATCCGAGATACTTCTTTCATCGCTAAAGGACTGTGAGTCCCCCTTGATGATTGACATATACCACAGTTGTGATATTGTCTGTCTGAAAATGAATGAATAATTCTCTCTTTAACAGTGGCCAAGCCTGAAGAGCCCTGAAAATAGCACAGAGTTCTAAAATATTGATTGGTAACCTCGCCTCTTGAGGTTTCCAAACTCCTTGTGCTGTCAGAGACCCCCAACCTGTAAGACTTGCATCTGTTGAAATCACAGTCCAGGGAGGAGAAACAAAAGAGGCCCCTTGAATAATCCGATGATGGACTAACCACCAGGACAGAGAGAGTTGAATGTTGGGATTTAAGTATATCAACTGCGATATCCGAGTATAATCCCTGCACCATTGATTCAGCATGCAAAGCTGCAGAGGTCTCATATGAAAACGAGCAAAGGGGATCACGTCTGATGCTGCAGTCATGAGACATAAAACTTCCATGTACATAGCCACTGAAGGGAATGATTGAGACTGAAGGTTTCGACAGGCAGAAACCGATTTAATTTGTCTCTTGTCTGTTAAAGACACTGAATCTATCTGGAAACCTAAAAAGGTGACCCTTGTCTGAGGAATCAAGGAACTCTTTGGTAAATTGATCCTCCAATCATGTCTTCGAAGAAACAACACAAGTTGATTCGTGTGAGATTCTGCTAAATTAAAAGATTGAGCCAGTACCAAGATATCGTCCACATAAGGAAACACTGCAATACCCTGCTCTCTGATTACATATAGAAGGGCACCGAGAACCTTCAAAGAGATTCTTGGAGCTGTTGCTAGGCCAAATGGAAGAGCAACAAACTGGTAATGCTTGTCTAGAAAAGAGAATCTCAGAAACCGGTAGTGGTCTGGATGAATCGGAATATGAAGATACGCATCCTGTAAGTCTATTGAGGACATGTAATGAACTTGCTGAATAAAAGGCAGCATAGTCCTTATAGTCACCATCTTGAAAGGTGGGACTCTTACAAAATGATTCAAAAACTTCAGATCCAGAACTGGTCTGAAAGAATTTTCCTTCTTCAGGACAATGAATAGATTTGAAAAAAAAACCAGACCCTGTTCCAGAATTGGTACTGGTACAATTACTCTTGAAAGCTCTAGATCTGAAACACATTTCAGAAAAGCCTAAACTTTAACAGGATTTGTTGGAACATGAGAGAGAAAAAATCTTCTCACAGGAGGTCTTATTCTGAAACCTATTAGATACCCCTGGGAGACAATATTCTAAATGGAATCTGACCAAACGTCTTGAAATAATTTCAATCTGCTCCCCACCAGTAAAACTGGATCGAGGGCCACACCTTCATGCAGCCTTGGGGGCTGGCTTTGGTTTCTTGTAAGGCTTGGATTTATTCCAACTCGAGGAAAGCTTCCAATTGGAGCTACAGTCCTTAGAGGAAGGAGTGGTTTTCTGTATTCTATTCTGTTGAAATGAATGAAACCAATTAGAAGCTCTAGATTTGCCTTTAGACTTTTTATCTTGAGGCAAAAAAGCTCCCTTCCCCCCAGTAATAGTGGAAATAATTAAATCCAACTGAGAACCCAACAAATTATTACCCTGGAATGAAAGAGATAGTAACCTAGATTTAGATACCATGTCATCATTCCATGATTGAAGCCATAAAGCTCTTCTAGCTAAAATAGCTAAAGACATAGAGGCCTATTTATCAAATGTCTGTCGGATCAGGATCAGGTCCGACAGACATCGCTGAATGCGGAGAGCAATACGCTCTCCGTATTCAGCATTGCACCAGCAGCCAATCAGCCAATCGGCCACCAGCATGGGGGTGTCAATCAACCCGATCGTACTCAATCGGATTGAATTGTGGTGATCTCTGTCCACCTCATCAGAGCAGGCGGACAGGGTTATGGAGCAGCGGTCTTTAGACCGCTGCTTCATAACTTCTGTTTCTGGCGAGTCTGAAGACTCGCCAGAAACACGGTCCCTCAAGCTCCATTCGGAGCTTGATAAATGGGCCTCAATGAATTAACATTTATCTTGATGATATCAAAAATAGCATCACAGAAAAAATAATTAGCATGTTGAAGCAAATGAACAATGCTATGCAAATCAGAGTCTTTTTCCCTTTGTGCTAAGCTATCCAACCAAAAAGTTGATGCAGCCGCAATATCAGCCATAGAAATGGCAGGTCTGAGCATATAGCCAGAATACAAATAAGCTTTCCAAAGATAAGATTACATTTTTCTATCTAAAGGATCCTTAAAAGAGGTACTATCTTCCATGGGAATAGTAGTACTTTAGCAAGAGTAGAAATCAACCTTAGTGACTTTTTCCCAAAACTCAGGATACAACTTTTAAACCTTGAAGAAGGAACAAAAGAAGTACCAGGCTTATACCATTCTTTAGCAATCACATCAGAAATGGCATCAGGAACAGGAAAAACCTGAGGAGTAGTCACAGCAGGTTTATAGATAGAATTTAAATGTTTACTGGATTAATTATCAAGAGGACCAGACTCCTCAATATCCAAAGTTATTAACACTTCTTTCAACAAAGAACGAATATACTCAATCTTAAAAAGATAAGATGATTTATCAGTGTCAATGTCTGAAGAAGGATCCTCTGAACCAGAGAGATCCTCATCAGAGGAGGATATATCAGTATGTTGTCGGTCATTACAAATTTCATCAGTAATATAAGAAGTTTTAAAAGACCTTTTACGTTTATTTGAAGGCAGTATAGCAGCCATAGCCTTCTGTATCGCACAGCAATATAATTTTTCATATCAACAGGGACATCATGTACTTTAGATGTTAAAGGAACAACAGATACTGTACTAGCACTAATAGAAACCTTCTCTGCATTCAAAAGCTTATCATGACAACTGTTACATACTACAGCTGGAGATATAATCTCCACTAGCTTACAACAGATACACTTAGCTTTGGTAGAACTGTGTTCAGGCAGCATGGTTCCTACAGCAGCTTCTGAGACAGGATCAGATTGAGACATCTTGTAAAATGTAAAAAAGAAAAAGAAAAATAACATTAAACAGAAATATCTTATTTCCACATATAGCAGTTTCAGGAATTGGAAAAAAATGCAAGTGCTAAATTTGGCAAAAAAAGCAAATAGCATAGCCCTCTGAGCATAAAGAAGGCAAGGAGCATATAGGAAGTGAGGTAAAATAAAACTAAATGTTTTGGCACCAAGTATGATCCACAACGCAAAATGAAGTTGAGAAATTTTTTGGCGCCAATAAACATCCGGAAATTAAGCAACTCACATCATAACAGAATTTTGCGCCTAACAACCTGGGGCGTGATCCGATATACATCGTAGTTTGTGGCGCAAGCAAGGGAACCCCTGCCGCCCGTAGTTTCAGCTCGCAACTCGAGCTATCCAATATACCCCGCCGGCAATTGCTAAAGTACAAATTTCTGGAGTCGCCAGTGACTTGCGGCACTTTAGAAACTGCCGGCGCCTACAAAACCTGACTAAGTTATTAAATCTCCCGTACTGTCTAACACGCCTCCCGAACGTAGCCCGACACATATACCCCTCTATCCACTATCCCCCCTCACTCTCCTAATAATAAATGTATTAACCCCTAAACCGCCGCTCCCGGACCCCGCCGCACCTAATAAAGTTATTAACCCCTAAACTGCCACTCCAGGACCCCGCCGCCACCTACATTAACTACCCCCTAATGTGAGCCCCTTACACCGCCACCACCTACATTAACTACCCCCTAATGTGAGCCCCTTACACCGCCGCCACCTACATTAACTACCCCCTAATGTGAGCCCCTTACACCGCCGCCACCTACATTAACTACCCCTTACACCGCCGCCACCTACATTAACTACCCCTTACACCACCGCCACCTACATTAACTACCCCTAATGTGAGCTCCTACACCGCCGCCACCTATATTAAAATTATTAACCCCTAATCTAATCCCCCTATACCACCGCCACCTATATTAAATTATTAACCCCTAATCTAATCCCCCTATACCACCGACACCTATATTAAATTAATTAACCCCTAAAATACTAAAATATCCCTACCACTAAACCTAAGTCTAACCCTACAAATAGCCCTGAAAAGGGCTTTTTGCGTGGCATTACCCCAAAGTAAACAGCTCTATTGCCAGCCCTTAAAATGGCTTTTTGCAGGGCTTTGCCCCAAAGTAATCAGCTCTTTTACCAGCTTTTAAAAGGGCTTTTTGCGGGGCATTGTCACAAAGTAATCAGCTCTTTTGCCTCTAATCTAAATCCCCCTACACCGCCGCCACCTATAATAAATGTATTACCCCCTAATCTAATCCCCCTACACCGCCGCCACCTATATTAACTATATTAACCCAAAAGAGCTGATTACTTTGTGACAATGACCCGCAAAAAGCCCTTTTAAGGGCTGGCAATAGAGTTGTTTACGTTGGGGTAATGCCACGCAAAAGCCCTTTTCAAGGCTATTTGTAGGGTTAGATTTAGGTTTAGTGGTAGGGATATTTTAGTATTTTAGGGGTTAATTAATTTAATATAGGTGGCGGCGGTATAGGGGGATTAGATTAGGGGTTAATAATTTAATATAGGTGGCGGCGGTATAGGGGGATTAGATTAAGGGTTAATAATTTAATATAGGTGGCGGCGGTATAGGGGGATTAGATTAGGGGTTAATAATTTTAATATAGGTGGCGGTGGTGTAGGAGCTCACATTAGGGGGTAGGTAATGTTGGTGGCGGCGGTGTAAGGGGCTCACATTAGGGGGTAGTTAATGTAGGTGGTGGCGGTGTAAGGGGCTCACATTAAGGGGAAGTTAATGTAGGTTGTGGCGGTGTAAGGGGCTCACATTAGGGGGTAGTTAATGTAGGTGGCGGCGGGGTCCGGGAACAGCGGTTTAGGGGTTAATAACTTTATTAGGGATTGCGGAGGGGGATCGCGGTTGACAGGTAGATAGACATTGCACATGCGTTAGGTGTTAGGTTTTATTTTGCAGGTAGTTTAGGGAGTTACGGGGCTCCAATACACAGCGTAAGGCTTGCTATGCCTGCAATATGTGGTGAGGTGAAAATGGAGTAAGATTTCTCCATTTTTGCCACATAAGTCCTTACGCTGTATATTGGATACCAAACTGCGCTGGTTAGGTATACCTGTCTATGGGCCAAAAAGCTACGGCCGAAGGCAGAAATATACGAGCATAACTTCTAGGTTACGCCGTATATGTGATACCAAACCAGCTTTTGTGGGCGACGCTGCATATCGGATCGAGGCCCAAGCGTCAACTAATACACAAGAAATTACGAACTTGCGTCACATTTGCTCCCAAAAATTTTTCTTGCGCCAAGAATGACACAATAAATAACAACATTTTGCGCCCTTGCGAGCCTAATTTGCCCGCAAGTTTTCCAAGAAAAAACAAGTCAAATTGAAAAAAGACTATACCCCAGGTAAGACAAACTTCCAAAATATGATTCCCATAATGAAACTGCTGGACTGCAAAGTGAAATACACATAGACCTGACTCATGGCAAATATAAGTGAAATACATATATTTAAAACTTTAAATTAAAACATAAAGCGCCAAACCATAGCTGAGAGTGTCTTAAAAAATATATACATACTTACTGAAAGACACCCATTCACATATAGCAGATAGCCAAACCAGTACTGAAAAAGTATCAGCAGAGGTAATAGTATATAAGAGTATATCGTCGATCTGAAAAGGGAGGTAGGAGATGAATCCCTACGACCGATAACAATGAACCTTTGAAAAGATTTCCTGCGAGGAAAACCATAAAATCAACAGGCGATACTCCCTTAACATCCCTCTGACAAACACTGTACTCTGAGAGGAACTGGCTTTCAAAATGCTTAGAAGCACTTATCATAGAAGAAATCATAGAAATCAAGCACAAACTTACTTCACCACCTCCATAGGAGGCAAAGTTTGTAAAAACTGAATTGTGGGTGTGGTGAGGGGTATATTGATAGGCATTTTGAGTTATGGGAAACTTTGCCCCTTCTGGTAGGATTGTATATCCCATACGTCCCTAGCTCATGGACTCTTGCCAATTACATGAAAGAAAGCCTCGTTAAACTAATTTTCGCTTGTGCACAACTGTTACCGCGCCACTCATAATCTAGTCCTTAATGGACCAGGGTATTCATTGGATGAGTGGTGTAAGGGTAAGCCAAGATAATGTTAATCAGTTAATCTGCTATAAAACATATTTAAAAAAAAAAAAGTAAAGTGTATGAAAACAGCAAACTTGTACCACTATCTCTGCTAAAAAAAGTTACATAAAACCTATCACTGGAAAGAGGTTCATTTCGGCCTTCAATTTTTTGTATACAAGACCCTCTAAATATTAGTTGGAGCAAAAGTAGAAACAACCCCTAGAGATTTAGATTACTAAAAGGGTCTCACGTAAATTTCTTAAAGTCCACATATATGAAACTAGTCTTTTATTTTTAAATTAGGCATCTTGTAATTCTACAATTATCAGGATATATTCAGCACAAATTATGATCTGTTATTCTGGTACTACTTTCTCCGGAATAAGCATTATTAACAATTTACTCAAAGTTTAAAAATGTAATTGTATCTATGTTACAATAATAAGCAAACTTCAATAATACAGTACAGGTATAAAAATAAGATAAAAAAATATCACTTGCCAAGCTATAGAGCCTAATTGTCACATTGTCTGCAGTTTTATAGGCTTTGTAGAAAAACATAGAAAAATGAGGTAACTCCTTGTGAGAAATAATTGCCATAATATCAAAATTAAAGTCTAAATGACTTTTGATTATAAGACAGTTGTTTTCAGTTGTAACCACAAACATCAAATATGTCTGCATGCCCAGAATTTTCAGGGCAGCACCTTCTTTATATATTCAGAGATCTATCCAGAACAAAGAGAAAGCGTAATAATCTAATAGCAGATCAACTAGTACCACTCTGCACCATTGACATTGCGCTTTGTTGTCAGTCTTATATAACTTATAAATTGTATGAACTTTCTTCATCAGCTTTGTCTGAAATGACTGCAAATCTTATTTTACTAAAATAAACTTTAAGGTAGTTGTGAATTATCTTCAGTGAGCTGTTAAAAAACATACCTGGGAATTTGAGTTTTTTGGAACTAAAAGTGGTGATGCACTTATATGAAACATACAAATTAAACATTTGTCTTACTTTCTGGGTCACAGTCCATTCCCTTCACTGCCTGTAGATAATCGTCTCCCAGCCATGCTTGGTAAGTCTGATTGGAGATGGGTCTGAGCTCTATGGTAGAGTCTTTGAAAAGCAGGTTGCTCCCACCATAGGCTGAAGAGCTGAACATCTTGAAGTCAGTGCTGTCATCATTAAATTTTGCCTTTAAATCCAATTAAAATATATAAGTAGATCATGTACCTATCAATGAGTCATAACATAAAATGTTTTCCTAACACAGTAAGTTTGTTTTAATATATTGCCAGAAATATTTAATAATTGCTGCCACACATAGCTGTGGTTACCAATCATTGAAAATCATCGCTGAATCTACCTCCCCTTAATTTCAGCAAATACATAGGAATAGTAAGAATGCTGAAGGTTGAAATATTAACATCTGACTTTTGCTAAACATCTGTATACAATAATTAACTGTTTTTGCTTACAGAGAAACAAAGCACCTCATAGACTAAACTATTACTATGATTACTAGTTCATCATTAGCTGCTTATTGGGTAAAACAGAAGCAATTTGTAAGTTACAAAGCACAGCTGATTAACTCCAGTTCTTTGTGTCTTCTGTAACTAACCTGACCATCATTGAGAATCTTATAAATAAGAGATCCATCCACATCAGAACGAGTCATGACAGCACGGGCAGGGACCCTGGCCAGGTGACACTGTCTCCACTCATTAACTTCGGCACGGGTTCCATCTTGGCACAAAAGTTGGTAGTCTGATGATAGCACATTTTGGGCCCAAACCTCTTTATTTTTTCCTGAAAGCAAAAGAAAGATAACGAAAATTAACTTAATAATAGAGATATAGTTTAGAACATTCATTTATTACATTTTAACTATAATGACATGATAAATATTTCACTGTAAGTGATAGATGAGCTTCAAAAACTGTTTTTTTTTAATTTATTTTAAAGTTATACCTAGAATACAGGGGGACAGGCTAAAGTCAAGACAAACAAAAATGTTCAATCTAGCAGTATGCTGACTTTGCTAAAGACTAACCATAACACAAGTAGTTTTACTAAAGGTATGAAGTTTAACTTACCATCTGAATTGTCATTCACAGTGCTATGTTTCACAAAAGCCACGTCACCTGCTCCTTCTACCAGACACCTGTAAACATATTAATAGATATTCACATTCCATGCTTTGTGCACAGAATCATTTAGCAGATTGCTGATTATAACATTATTGTGTTTACTTTTTATTTACGTATAATTATAAAGATCTCCATCAGTTCCCAACTCTCCTCAGCACTGATGTCTTCCAACATTTAGTAAAATTGGTATTCTAACTTACATCATCAAACCTGTGTTTTTTATTTTACTGTGCAATATAAATTCTTTCCTATCATTGGTCTGTGTGTTTGCCCAATTATTCTCTTATTTCATGCAAATCATATAAAACCCACTCCCTCTCATATTGCCTTTACCAACAATAAATTCCATCTCTATCCGCCCCAGATTCCTGTTCAAGGCACAACTGTAAACTTTATCATCATTTTCTGACTTATGGTGGGACTTGAGCCAGCACTCTGAGCTCTGAAAATATACTACCTCCTCCCCTCAACTTTCCTTCCTCTAATTTGTCTATTTTTATGTAATAACTCCAAATTACCAATCACCTGCAATTTATACAATGAATGTTATTACTAGACTCAATTAAACCAATCCAATAATTTATTTATTTATTTTGTATCGCAAAGATGTTTTATTACACATATCTAAACATGTTATATTAAAGTCACAAGGTGTTTACTGTACCTTTAAGCACACTTACCATGAACACTCCTGATTTTTTTTTTAAATATTTTTTTATTGAGGTATTAAGAAAGTAAATCACAATAACATGTTCAGTCACAGTTACAACAGGCTTACGACGTGTAGATAGATTGCCTAGGGAGGTATATGCACTGAATAGACTCTACTCCTCATACTGTAATGTGAGTAAGACCAACATTGAATATAGCAGTCTAAATTGGCTAAACTAGTGATATATATACTCTTAAATGCATATCAAATAATAGTAGTGGACACAGTCTGGGCATGTAATTTTAAACTATTTTCCAATTTACTTTTATCACCAATTTTGCTTTGTTCTCTTGGTATTCTTAGTTGAAAGCTTATCCTAGGAGGTTCATATGCTAATTTCTTAGACCTTGAAGGCCACCTCTTTTCAGAATGCATTTCTTAGACCTTGAAGGCCACCTCTTTTCAGAATGCATTTTAACAGTTTTTCACCACTAGAGGGTGTTAGTTCATGTGTTTCATATAGATAACACTGTGCTCATGCATGTGAAATTACCTGGGAGCCAGCCCTGATTGGAAAACTGCAAGTCTGTCAAAAGAACTGAAATAAAGGGGCAGTTTGCAGAGGCTTAGATACAAGATAATCACAGAGGTAAAAAGTATATAAATATAACTGTGTTGGTTATGCAAAACTGGGGAATGGGTAATAAAGAGATTATCTATCTTTTAAAACAATAAAAATTCTGGTGTAGACTGTCCCTTTGTTAGGAATTGTTAGCATGACTAGCGCCATCTTGTTCTTCGCCGCCATTTTGTCTTAGGCATCCATCTTGTCTAATGAATCTTTTATTATAGTGGTTTATTATGTAGTGAGAAATATGCTGATGTTAGGGAGACTTCCATAGCTAGAATAGCCCTGAGAATGACCCTGACGATGTGCTTGGATGCATAGTTATCTCTACAAAATGTCAAACGGCTTTGATTTGTGGTGGGCTATGAGGCCCAGAGTTACTGTTATCTGAAGTGAGGTATTTCTGTAGAAATGACTCCCTAACACTCCTTTTCTTCCAATTATATTTTAAATGAGTTTCTTTGTTCTTGCAGTTATACTATGTAAGATGATGTAATTATGAATACGTCACTTGTTAAACCTATATGCTGTAACTCTTGGCTTAAAAAGTGCCTTTCAACTTGCAATAGACAGAATAGTTTTTGGAATCATAGCTGCGTGGTCTGAAATCTATTCTCCTGGATATCCTGAACAGATAAGTACTAATTTCCAGCTGGTACGGTGTGCCCGATGCCCAGTTCTGAACTGACACCCCCTCCTGAAAACAACACCTAACACCCTTTAAGTTATAGACATATATCAGTGGGTACAAATAAACAGTAAGGGGTCTGTAACTATAAAACATTAAACACATGGGAGCTGGGACTTATGTGAAGTATGTTACTCTAACACAGCGGAATCTGACTACAATCAATAACTAGACAAAAGGCATTACAAACAGTTTCAATGTAGAATTACAACCCATATCATTACAGACATTAGCTAGAGCATCGGGTAGGGTTTTCTGCCAATGTTAGCTAGAAAGTACACATCCTTCAGTTAACCTATCTTAAAGTGAGTCAGTCACAAAACAAAGATATGTAGAGGATGTTCCTGGTTAATTATTTGCACCCCCACAGAGTTCGAGTTGGTGTCTGAGCAGGGGGCCACCACAGTGGAGTATATCAAGTTCTTAATGGCTGAACTGCCTCCCGTGGACTGAATATATCGGCCATTCTTCTCAGCTATAGCGGTCATCCTTTTTGTGGGAAAAAATGACTCCGCTCTGCAGGCGGATGAAGGCTTTCTCATTATGTCTAGGTTCCGAATTCTATAAGATTTATGCCAAGGCGTTGACAGAACTCTTGTAGTTTGGTTTAGGAGTGACAGAGGGGCAGGAGTGAATGAACCTTTCTCAGAGCCCTCTAACGATAAAACTTTGTTGTTGTTAAACCCTGTTTACTTGCCGACTAGATCTGCAACTTCCTTGATATTGTCCGTTCCACTATCGACTTCAAAGTTCTTCTGGCGAGACAATGATTGGGGTAACAGAGGCTGGAGCTCCAAAGCTGTCATCCCCTCTTAAGTTGAAGATAACGTCTTCTGCTGTGTCACTGATTTGTTTATTCGCTTGGGGGAGGTAGTATACTTCTCTGATCGTACATAGTAGAATTTTATAATGGTACTCCAAAATATGTTCCAACTGCGTCAAGAGCATTGTAACAGGCTCCATGTGCTAACTCTTAGGAATAAAATTAGTATAGCAGACAGGTAGATTAATTGTTTTTATCCTATTGTAGGATATCGTAATCCCAGCGGGGGGGGGTTAAATTGCGGCAATCCAAGTACTATGCACCACACTCCGTACAGGACTTGCTCCTTGAAATACACATGTTGTTAGATCATAACAAATTACCAAAATGGCTACCAGGCCTGGGAAGAAGCAGACTGCCTAGCTGTCTCAAAGAGCGTAGGCAGGAACACCGTCAGATCATCCGCTCTTAGTTTCTGTCAGCTCCCAGTTGAGAAAACTTTAGTAAAGGTGTAGAATAGTGAATATTTGCTATATTTAGTTGATTAAATAACTTCCTATCTCTAGGAACTTCACAAAGACGTGTCTTGCCGCTTTAAGATCAGGCTCCTCTCCCCTAATCCAATTATTTTTCTCTCAGCTGTCCTCATGTTGATGTCTTAAAGGGACAGTCTAGTATAAATTAAACTTTCATTATTCAGATAGGACTTTTCATTTTAATCAACTTTCCAATTTACTTTTATCATCAAATTTGCTTTTTTCTCTTTATTCTTAGTTTAAACTAAACATAGGTAGGCTCATATGCTAATATCTAAGCCTTTGAGGGCTGCCACTTATCACAGGCTTTTTAAATCTCTTTTCAACACAAAGAGACAGAAAGTACACGTGGGCCATATAGATAACACTGTGTTCAGGCACAGGGAGTTATTTAAGATTTAGCACAAAACAATGCTAAATTTAAGACAATAGATAATAAACAGTCACAGTTATGTGATCAGGGGGCTGGAAGAAGGTTCCTAGATACAAGGTAATCACAGAGGTAAAAAGTATATTAATATAACTGTGTTGGTTATGCAAAATTGGGGAATGGGTAATAATGGGATTATCTATCTTTTACAACAATAACAATTCTATGGTAGACAGTCCCTTTAAGCACAAAAATATAAAAAAAAACATTCTACTTATACTCATCACAAGTAAAATAAACACTAAAATGAATACTGAAATTAGAATGTATTTATTTTTCTTTTATAATCTCGTCTTTATTTTCCCCTATGTTTCTACCAAAGCATAATTTAACACATTGATCAAGCCTCTGAATTGTTTTGCTTCAAATCGTTCACCTTTCAATTGTATAACAATGCTATAGCTAATGATTGTAACAAATATACTGTCATACACTGTTGAGTGGGTTGCTGAGATTATAGGACGGTGCCGGCGGAATTCTGAAAGCAGATCTCATAGTAACCAAAACGCCTCTTGACAGACACAGTTCAACTTTTTCCCTGTGAAGAGAGTACACGAATGCAGAACGTTTCTGATGCATTTGGTATCCACTAAGAAATAACTGCTTGAAATGCAAAAGGAGTGGAAACTGCCCATCAATAAACAGTGTGAGATGATTCATTTCTGTGGTCTCTCATTCTTTTTATGGGATGTCAAAGTGACAGCATTTCGGCGATAGGACACATATCCAAAATGACTAAATAATCATGCTGTCACTTTGACACCCAGGTAAATGGTAATACGATGTACCATGCAAATAAATAATTACAAAAAGACATAAAAAACGACGCTATATTATACTTTATATCAACATGACCTTTTTCATTATGTGACATCACTTCCGGCAATTAGCCACGCCCCCAACTATACGAAATGGCGCAAATCACCACTATAAATTGACATTAACACTAACCAGCTGCCAGTCTTGAGAAAGGCCTTGAGGAGGCCGAAAGGCGTTGACCACAGCTGGTAAGCATTATTTCATCTCTATACACGATCTTGTACCATCTACACTATTTTGTGTTTGTTTTTTAAACTTTTTTAGGACACTGATTTATATATAAAAAACAAGATATCGAATTGGACTTTGTCTCCAATCCCATTGGTTCTCACCACCAGGAATAGGAATCTCATCCACTGGGAGACACCTAAGGACCATCGGTTGGATTCTCACCACCAGGAATCACAAATGTGTCTCACCATCAGGAAAATAAGGTTGTTTTAAAACACTTACTTAAACTCCACATAAACTATTTTTATTTTTCACCCAGACTAAGTGCAGGCCACTAGTCTTTTGGATTACAATTATATATATATATATATATATATTGTATTTTCCAACGTATTTGTAGTGCAGCACTAATTCCCATCCTCTTGTCTCAATTTTCACTTTCAGATTTGCATTTTTGCTGTGTTCCACAAATATATCACATATTGTTTTACACTGATCGATCAAACCCATAGACAATCAACACCAATTCTTTCCGATATGATTTAGAGGTGGCTACATAGCACAACTTCACACTATCATCACAACTTTACAAGCTAACACTTGCAGGTCATCCAGCATAGTTCTCCTTTTCGCCAATTGGAGTCTCATCCTTCACTACATATAAACATTGCAGATTTAATGTTTGCAGCGTTCTAATAGATTTTAATTTATTGTTTAATTTTTGAGATTGTGGATCCACATTTTATTGTATTTTACTGTATTTTAGACATGTGCGATTCGGTTCGATTCGGAGATTCGGCAAATTCGGAGATTCGGATCGAACCGAATCTCCGAATTAAAATAGTGCCGAATCTACCGAATAAATCCGAATTACTTTGGATTTATTCGGATTTATTCGGATTTATTCGGTAGATTTGGATGGCCATGGATTACACTAGTATTGTACAGTATATTAGGTTATATCACTCTGCTATGGGTTACACCTAATGTACAGTACATAATACTAGTCTAATCCCACCTAACACTTACCGAAATTCCGAATCGAACCGAATCCAGCCGAATTGATTAGAATCCAAATGAATCCGAAACAAATCCGAACCGAATTTATTCGAATCCGAATGAATCCGAAACAAATCCGAACCGAATTGATTCAAATTTTTCCGAATTCGAATCGCTCCGAACCGAAATTCGAAAAAATCCGAATCGATCCGAACCGAACCAAATTTTTTCGCCATGCACATGTCTACTGTATTTTAACTGCATTTGTATTCATCACTGTTATGATTTCAATCCATCTGTGAACCAACAGGTTTGTAATTAAACTTGTTTTTTACATTTCACCATTCCCTTTGACACCTAGCCCACCTGAGGCGCTTTGAACACAATACATTCTGAATATGAATATTGAGAGTATCTAAAATATTAAAAAAAAATAATGCAGAAGTATATATAGGTCTTCAGAACTTCTATATAACATTTTATCAAAAGCAGGCAGGTTACTGGGGCACATTGGTGTAAGGAAAATTATATGAAATACATACATATCATTCATCACGGTTCACAAAAATATCATATCCTGTGACAAAAATAAAATAAAACACCTGGGACATCAGCACATGCAGTGACAAATGGCATTAGTTCATAACCCTGCCGTAGTGTAATAAGACAGAAGGATGAGAGAGAGAAAAAACAAAACAAAAAAATACAGCTCAGACATCTCCCCATACTGACCTATTTCTTAATAACACAACAAAGAAATTCCAGTTTCTACATAAAAAACTCATTAGAATAATGCAAATAACATTTCCCTGCAAAGAAATAAATACAAAAAAGTGCTTAGTATATAATAGACAAAGTGGCAAAGGGAAGGAAACTGAATTACCAATGGGATTCTGGTAAATATTCATCCTATGTACAAAACAAATAGCAGTATCAGGTAGGAAAAGTAAGGATCTTATACTACATTAAAAGGTAGAGCTTTGGGTTTCTGATATCAATCCCACTTAAACTGAAACACCTCTTCATTGGTAACTGCTGCTTAAAGGGACAGTATACACTAAAATTGTTCTTGTTCAAAAAGATAGATGATGCCTCTACTACCCATTCCCCAGCTTTGCACAACCAACATTGCTAGATTAATATACATTTCAACCTCCAAAATCTGCCTGTTTCAAAGGCTCTATAGACAGCCTCTTAATCACATGCTTTTTTATTTGCTTTTCACAACAGGACACTGCTAGTTCATTTGGGCCATATAAATAACGTTGTGTTCACACCCCCGAGGAGTTATTTAAGATTAGCACAACACAGTACTAAATGCAAGTCAATAGATAAAAAAAAAATAGTCATGTGATCAGGGGGCTATCAGAAGGTGCTTAGATACAAGCTAATCACAGAGGTAAAAAGTATATTAATATAATTGTGTTGGTTATGCAAAACTGGGGAATGGAAAATAAAGGGATTAGCTATCTTTTAAAAATATATAAATGCTATTGTAGACTGGAATGGAAAATAAAGGGATTATCTATCTTTTAAAAATATATAAATGCTATTGTAGACTGTCCCTTTAAGGAACTAAGCCAAGATAGATAGATACTTTCTTAAAGACTGTTAGAGTTTCCAGGCACTTTCAAAATTATGATGGTACATCTTGCCTGTGTTCTCTGTCTTTCTGCATAACCAGTAAAGCAGAGTATGGAAGGGGACTCATTACACATTTCAGTTTGGCTGCACTCATATAGCCTGGTCCCATCTGATTGCCAAGATACCGTCTTCCTTGGTTCATGCATACACCATTGAACAATAAATAGTAACCCATGCAGCAGGGGTTACCGCCACGAGGGAGCAGCAGGAAAGAAAGGAAATGCTAAACTGTGTATTTGAAATTCCATTCCACCATTAAAGGGATATGAAACCCAAAGTTTTTCTTTCATGATTCAGGTAGAGCATGTCATTTTAACACCTTAATGACCACAGCACTTTTCCATTTTCTGTCCGTTTGGGACAAAGGCTATTTTTACATTTCAGCGGTGTTTGTGTTTAGCTGTAATTTTCCTCTTACTCTTTTACTGTACCAACACATATTATATAGTGTTTTTCTCGCACTTAATGGACTTTTTAAAGATACCATTATTTTCATCATATCTTATAATTTACTATAATATTTTTTTTATAAAATATGAGGAAAAAATGGAAAAAACTTTTTCTAACTTTGACCCCCAAAATCTGTTACACATCAACCACCAAAAAAGCACCCATGCTAAATAGTTTCTAAATTTTGTTTAGAAATACCCAATGTTTACATGTTCTTTGCTTTTTTTGCAAGTTATAAATAAATACAAGTAGTACTTTGCTATTTCCAAACCACGTTTTTTCAAAATTAGCGCTAGTTACATTAGAACACTGATATCTGTCAGGAATCCCTGAATATCCTTGACATGTATATATTTTTTTAGAAGACATCCCAAAGTATTGATCTAGGCCAGGGGTGTCCAAACTTTGCTCTCCAGAGGTTTTGGAACTACATTTCCGATGATGCTCAGCCAGCATTTTATCTAGCTGAGCATCATGGGAAATGTAGTTCCCAAACCTCTGGAGAGCAAAGTTTGGACACCCCTGATCTAGGCCCATTTTGTTATATTTAATGCCACCATTTCACCGCCAAATGCGATCAAATAAAAAAAAAATTCACAATTTTTTTCACAAACTTTAGGTTTCTCACTGAAATTATTTAAACAACTTGTGCAATTATGGCATAAATGGTTGTAAATGCTTCTCTGGGATACCTTTGTTTAGAAATAGCAGACATATATGGCTTTGGCGTTGTTTTTTGATAATTAGCAGGCCGCTAAATGCCAGTGCGCACCACACGTGTATTATGCCCAGCAGTGAAGGAGTTAATTAGGATCCCCCCTTAGCCCCCAACCTCCCTGATCCCCCTCACAAACAGCTCTCTAACCCTCCCCCTCTACCTTATTGGAAGCCATCTTGGGTACTGGCAGACAGGTATTGAGTACCACCACCTCCGCCAACTCATAACAGGTAATATTTGTAATCATTAAAGGGACAGTCTACACCAGAATTTTTATTGTTTTAAAAGATAGATAATCCCTTTATTACCCATTTCCCAGTTTTGCATAACTAACACATTTATAATAATATACTTTTAACCTCTGTGATTACCTTGTATCTAAGCCTCTGCAAACTGCCCCTTTTTTCAGTTCTTTTGACAGACTTGCAGTCTAGCCAATCAGTGCCTGCTCCCAGATAACTTCTCGTGCATGAGCACAGTGTTATCTATATGAAATACGTGAACTAACACCCTCTAGTGGTGAAAAACTGTTAAAATGCAATCTGAAAGAGGTGGGCTTCAAGGTCTAAGAAATTAGCATATTAACCTCCTAGGTTAAGCTTTCAACTAAGAATACCAAGAGAACAAAGCAAAATTGGTGATAAAAGTAAATTGGAAAATTGTTTAAAATTACATGCTCTATCTGAATCATGAAAGTTTATTTTGGCCTAGACTGTCCCTTTAAGTAAATACTGTAGTTTTCACAAGAGGGGCTGCAAAAAAACATTAGACATTGTAAATAATGATGTTCCTTTGTTTTTCTCAAAGTTACTGAGCAGAATATATTAATCAATAATTGATAAGTACTGGCACCTTTTTTTTTACTACCGGCACCTTTTCTTTTACAAGAAAAAAAAGCACTGCAATATAATCATGTATGTATTTATATGTATAAATATATACTATGTATATATATATATATATATATACAGGTATACCCCGCTCATACAGCGGGTTAGGGACCGGAGCCCCGCTGTAAAGTGAAAACCGCCTTAAAGTGAAACAAGGCAGTTTTAGCTTTCTTTTCACTTGCCAGTGTGTTTAAAATCTTGAAAACATGTTTGAACTAACTTATATTAGGGGTGCAATAGTGCTGCATTTAGTTTAACACTAGCACAGCACAGTATTCAATAAATACTGTACCTGTAAAATAGTGACAATGACTGTAGTAAAATTTGTCAGACTATACCACTGAGACACAGATTGCACTGTAATGCTGTAAACAGAGTGAACTGCGCATAGCAAAATGGTGCCAGTCACTTTTCTCGCAATCTCACGATGATTACAGCACTGTTTCAAAATCTTTGGAGGTTGAACTTCAGCTCCACAAAGCGCTGTATTAGCGAAGCGCTGTAAAGTGAAGCGCTGTAAAGTGAGGTATACCTGTGTATATATATATATATATATATATATATATATATACAGGTATATATATATATATATATATATATATATATATACAGGTATAGATATATACTGTACTAAAATATTATTAGATATATATAGAAATATTTATTTATGAATAAATAGATCATATTCTTCTATTTGAAGAACATTGGAATGTGAAATATTCATATTTTCATGTCGGATTAGCGCACTTCAGAATATGGGATCGTGTTTGTGCCCTAGTAGGGTGTAAGTTTTCCCCCTACTGTTTTTGCTCCATTGACTTCTATGGGGGAATACGTTAACATGTGTGATATTGTAAGTTTGGCTTTTCACGCTCGTTGGGCTAGCGCGCAAGTGACAACAGTTTACTTTCAACTTGTAATACGAGCGTAACCCCGATGTGCAAAAAACTTATTTCTAGCAGAGTTAACGCTCTAGTGAGAGCATTAAATACCGCGCCACTTGTAATCTGGCCCTGAGAGTTTAAGAGTAGATGTTCTTATTTTCTAAAGGAAATGAAACAATGCAATAAACTCTTCTATCTTCTATCGAAGAAAAACAAAGTCACCAGACATATAATAGTATTTTGGGTATTATGAAATATGGTGATATACCGTTTCTTGTATGACCGACATCATATGAACTTACCTGAAGGCGCCACTGTAATCACTGTATCTCTCTTTGTCATTCAGTTTACACTTATTGCTGCCGTTTTCATCTCCCTTGCACAGTTCACACAGCGACGGAAAGTTTGTACTATCAGCTCCGGGCACACAGCTCATTGAGAAAAATTTACTCACCGCTACAACAGGAAAGAGATGCTATATAAATAAAAGGAAACATTTTAAGGACAGATATCCTATACTACATGATTTTGTCACCTGATGTGTGAATTCTTCACGCCAGCTTTAATGTGTGGGAAGTGTTAGAATTAATGATCTAGGCTCAGTACATCAAATATTTTGGTCAACTGGACCGATCAGTTTTTGTTTTCTGTAAGTTTAGCCAAATGCTATAAGACAGATTTTAGTAATGTAATTAAAGAGACTGGGAATCTAAACTAAACTTTCTTGATTTCTCAATTTAATTATATTATTAAATGTACCTCTTTCTCTTGTTATTGGTTAAAACCTGGCTCATGTTGTGAGTTTATATTGTTATGTTTATAGAGCACAGCCCTATATAGCAGCAGTGTTTGTAGCAATGTTATACATGTAGCCCTTATGTTTAGCCTGCCTCTGTATGCAAAAGAGATATATTTGTATGCTCTATATGAATGATGAAAGTTTCATTCTGACTTCAATGTTCCATTAAAAGGGACGCTTTTAAACACTTTTTATAATGGCGGACGATTTCCAGAGTGTGTTTCCTATCAGTTAATAACTTTGGCCTTGATTACAAGTTGAGAGTAAAAATATTAGCCAGAAAAAATCTAGGTAAAGCACAGCAACTCCTTCCCCAGTGTGAGATAATATAAGGCTACTACCAAGCCCTAAATCATATCCAAACAATAGTAAAGTCCAGCACCACTGTCTAATTATTTAAAATACCTTTATTGCATCATATCTGGGTCAAGTAGTGACACAACGTTTCAGGTAAAAACACTTTATTATGAAGCTAATTCACTTCTTTATCCAGATATGATACAATAAAGGTCTTTTACTCATATTACAAGTTGAAAGTAGAAAGTTTGCGTGCTAGCGAAAGACTCAGGTGCACTAACAACTGGAGGTAAGTTTGCATGACCTCCTTAACCTCTATCTACAAAAGCCTCTTCTGGCTGTCGCTGGTGCTCTAACCCAAATGTGCACTAAGATAGCTGCCTAAAGCCAAAGGTGTGTTAAGAAATAGTTAAAATAACATAATTTATGTAAGAACTTACCTGATAAATTAATTTATTTCATAGTGGCAAGAGTCCATAAGCTGTACATTCCTGCCAGGAGGAGGAAAAGTTTCACAAACCTCAAACGCCTATAACTCCTCCCCCCCTCCCCACCTCACACATACCTCAGTTTTATGGATAACCAAGTGGTGAGGTGTTTAAAAGGAGTAAAAGCCACCATGAAAGAAATTAATTTATCAGGTAAGTTCTTATATAAATTCTGTTTTCTTTCATATGGTTAGCAAAAGTCCACAAGCTGTTACCTATGGGATATAGTACCCAAGATGTGGAAGTCCACGAGTAACAAGAAAGGGAGGGATAAAATAAAAATACATTTTTTTCGCTGAGAAATTAAATCCAAACCCCAAAATAATGTCTTTTATGACAAAAACTCAAAAATATTGGCGCAATTATCAAACTGAGACAACTGCCTGAAATATCTTTCTAAAAATAGCTGCTTCTGACGAGGCAAAAACATCAATATTATTAAACTTAGTAAATGTATGCAGAAAAGACCAAGTGGCCACTTTGCAAAATTGATCAACTGAAGCCTCATTCTTGAAAGCCCAATATGTGGTAGCCAATCTAGTAGAATGTGCTGTAATTCTTTGAGGCGGACGCTGATCTGCATCCAAATAAGCTTTGTGAATCAAAAGTTTCAACCAAGAGGCTAAAGAAATAGCAGAGGCCTTCTGGCCTTTCTTAAGACCAGAAAACAGAACAACTATAAACCCCACCTCACTAGATTAGAAGTCTGAAATCCTTAGTAGCATCACCATAATATTTGAATGCTCTAACAACATCCAAATAATGCAAGGATTTTTCAGTAGCATTTTTTGGATCAGGACACAAGTAGGGAACGATCATTTCTATGAAACAATACAGAAAGGGCAGAGGTTTTTCTTTCAAAGAACAATAAACATTTATCTAAACCATTTTGTAAAAATCTAGGAATCCTAGGAACTCTAAAAGAATGCCAGGAATAATCATGGTAAGTACACCATGAAATGTAAGTTTTCCAAACTTTGTGATAGATCTTTATAGAAACAGGCTTGCTGGCCTGAATCATAGTGTTAGTCACAGAGTCAGAGAATCCTCTATGACTGAGAACTAAGCGTTCAATTTCCATGCCATTAAGTTCAGAGACTTTAGATCTGGATGGAAAAATGGACTTTGAGACAGATGGTCTGGTCTTAGAGGAAGAGACCACAGTGGGCAACTGGACATCCGGACCATATCCGCATACCAAATCCTGTGAGGCCATGCTGGGGCTATAAGGATTACAAACAACTGTTCCATTTTGATTTTTGAAATCACTGTGGGAAGCAGGACTAGAGGGGAAATATATAAGCAGACGGGAAAGACCAGGGAACTGCTAGGGTATCCAACACCTCTGCCTGGATCCCTGGACCTTACAAGGTACCTGGGAAGTTTGTTGTTCAAACTAGAGGCCACTCTGCATCCCTCTCTGCATTGGGCAGCAGTGGTCCAATCATTGGTGGTGTGGGAGGCTTAGGAGGGAGGCGGGTGGCTGGCCCATCACTGGAGGGGGAGGGAGGGGTGGTAACGGATGGGACCACTACACTACAGAAAAAAATTATGCAAGAGCATGAGGGAGGGAGGGGGGGGAGTGGGAATAGAGGTGGGGGTCCTAGAGTGGAGAGGGGGAAGGGAGGTAGCAGCTGCCAGTATCTAAGATGGCAGAAATTAGTTAGAGGGGGGAGGGTTAGAGAGCTTTTTGGGAGGGTTTAGGGAGGTGGGAAGGTAAGGGGGTAATCCTACACTGAAAAAATGTAATAATAATTAAAAAAAAAAATATTAAAGGTCTAAAACTGCATACTTGCAAAGTACATACATACTGGCAAATGGTGGTGACCAGCAGAGTTTCCTCTAAGGACAGTTTTGTGTGCAGCCCAGCAGTAAAACAGTTAACAAGAGTACCATACATTTCCATCTGTATTGTGCAGTGTTTGCTAATTGCAGGGTGTGGTTACCTAATTAACTGTTTCACTGCTGGGCACACAAAACTGGCCTTAGAGGGAACACTGGTGACCAGTGGGGGGGGGGGTGAGGGAGGGAAGAGAGATGTTTGAGAGGAATCAGGGGGTGGGAAGTGTCGGGTGTTGGGGTAATCTCTACACTAAAGCTAAAATTAACCTTACAAGCTACCTGATTAACCCTTTTACTGCCAGGAATAATAGAATAGTGGTGCGCAGCTGCAATTAGCGGCCTTCTAATTACCAAAAAACAATGGCAAAGCTATATATATATATATATATATATATATATATATATATATGCTAATTCTGAACAAAGGGGATCCCAGAGAAATTTGTATAACAATTTGTGCCATGATTGCACAAGCGGTATGTAAATAATTTCAGTGAGAAACCTAAAGTTTGTGCAAAAGTTAAGGATTTTTTTTATTTGGCGGTGAAATGGTGGCATAATATATATATATATTTATATATATATATATATATATAAATTAGCCTAGATCAATACTTTGGGTTGTCTACTAATAAAAAAATATATAGTTTTTATAGGTAAATAAAAAAACAAGGCTCTATTCCTGTTTAAATCACAAAAATGGTAAAAATGCTCTGGTCTTTTGGAGGAAGTTTTAGTCTTAAATTCCGGTGCTTAAGGGGTTAAACATAGTTAAAAGTGCCCAACCCATAGCTGTGAGTGTCTTTATAAAAAATACAAAAAATACTTACTCATAGACACTCGTCCACTAATAACAAACAGCCAAACCAGTACTGAAACATATCAGCAGAGGTAATGGAATAGGAGTATAACGTTGATCTGTAAAGGGAGGCAGAAGATGAAACCCTGCGATCGAATTTACAAAGAGCCCATGAAAAGATTACCCATGAGGCAAAAACATGAACTTTGCCTCCTCCTAGTAGGAATGTATATCCCATACGTAACTGTCACGAACCAAGCCTCCAGACTAAAAAGAAAAAGAAAAGGCCTGGGAGGCATTCTGCTCAAAGGGGCTGTGTCCTGTGTGGGGATTTGAACATGTGGCTCTGTGCCTACTACACTGTTTGCTTGTGTGTTGAGCCACAGCCAGTTCTAGCAGTGCTATTGTATTGTCTTGTTATCTTGCATTTGTTGATTATGCAAATCTATTGTGTTTACTGGTCCTTTAAATAAATCTGTTATCTTTTCAATCTATATGGCTTCTACTAATCTCCATTTAAAGCAACTGTTCAAGACAATGAGGCTCTCACAAAATATCCTGAAACAGAGCATGACAGTAACAGCTCTTGGATTCTCGCCACCTATATGAAAGAAATTGTTGTTCACTTTGTTTAAAAGAGATATTTTATATGTCAAGGTGTTTGACTGGGAAACAAGCCGAAATACATCGATTACCTGATCTGACTTGGAGGAAGCAGCTGGCTGAATGGGGAACAAACAGGAGGAGTATGCCCCTATTACAGCACTCCACCAGAGAAGCTAAAGGCGGACATACTAACCTGCGAATCCTGCAGCAACTCTAACCCATCGAAAGGAGTAGACTGATCAAAGCAGTGCACTGTGCAAAACATCAAAGACTATAAACAAAACTGGTCGAAAGGAGAATAACAACGGATTAACGGAACTATCCGATGGGCGGAAGAAAAACCACGTGAGTAATATCCTTCATCCCCTGGTACAAGTTAAGATTAATAGCTAGAAAGATACAAGGTATCTTACCACATCAAAATTGAAACACTGTCTGCAACAAACTTGCATAAGACTCCACCTAAAGTAAACGAAGATCCTCCTGAAAGACTGTAACTCAAGATCAATTAGCAATACAGTAATATACTGAAATACAAAAAGACTTGTACCTCTTGAAAAAGTCCAGTCGGGACCGGAAGAAACACGTTGAGGGTTTTTTTTATCACTGCTGAGACGGTACCTTCACTTTTTCACTCCCTCTGTATTGGCGAACTGCAGCCTTGTTTACTAGCCCATACACTGACGAGAAAGGGCTCACTAAGTGGATGTCAGTGGATAAGGGGGAACATCACGGTGATATGCTTTTAATTATTGCACTCTTGTGAGTGTGTTTTTAGTTTGCACATTGTACACCGTTTACAATAAAAACTACACTGCTGTGTTTTGTTTTATGAAAAGACTTGTGCCTATGATCCGTGGGTCACCACAAAGAGACTCAGATTCCACTATTAAGCAGAAAACCATTACTGTATATCGATAATTATTATTGTCTATAGAATATATATTAAGTACAGAGTACCCTCTTATTTATAAAAATTTGATTTATATTTTATATTTATATATATATTTTGATTTATATTTTAGAGACATTGGTGTCAACTTGTATATAATAAGCAAAATTATTTTATAACTCACTGTGATATTGAATAAAATATGTTTAAAAAAATATAAGTTAGGGGGTGTGGCCGGAGGGGATCTCACCTCCACATTTGCAGGGAGTGTGGGAGCAAGTGGCGACAATACTCGACCAATTAGGTTTACTTCATAAATTAACACCAGACACTGCCCTTTTTCATTTAGGACTAGGGAAATTGACCCAACCAGAGAGAATACTATGTGTTGTCATACTCCTGGCCGCAAAACTAGCAATAGCAAGGTGTTGGCTGGGAACTTCAAAGGTTTCATTTAGTATGGTCAGAGATATCATTAAATACATTCGCTCAATGGAAGAGTTCTCTTTGAGATGCATGGGTAAACTGGGCCTACATGGTCAGGTTTGTATAATTTGGGAAAACTGGGAGAAAGCGAACAAATAATTAAGATGTAATAACAATTGCAAGAACACGCTAATAGTTCAAATATGAAATGTTTTTTGCCCCTAACAAAAACTTCCCCTGACCCCTACCCCCCCCTCCTTCTCCTTTCCCCCCCTTTTTTTCCCGTTACCCTGTCGCCTCGATATATATAACTTTTCTCAATAATCAGAAGTATTACCTACTCACCTGGATGCTATCGCAATATATATGTACAATATCCCCTCAGGCCTACCAACGTTTTGAGGAAGAAGCATAATCCAGTTGACAATTAACAATTAACATATTTAAATCTTGTTCCTTTGTCACTTTGTTTAGTTATATATTCTGTTGTATATATT